>NC_041367.1:6212644-6390144 GCF_900634415.1 Cottoperca gobio
CAATGTTATTTACATTTTGAATTACAAGCTGCTTCTTTTCCAACGGAGCGTTCCAAGGTGGCGTATGTGATTTCTTACCTGTCAGGACGGGCGGAGGCTTGGGCTACGGCAGAATGGGCCAGCGAGGCACCAATTTGTCAATCCTTAGGAGCCTTCACAGAGATTCTAAGGAAGATCTTCGACCACACGGCTCCGGGTCGAGAGGCAGCCCGTGCACTCACCAGTATTCGACAGGGGAACCGGCTGACTTCGGACTATGCTGTGGAATTCAGGACATTGGTGGCCGACAGTGGATGGAATGAGCAGGCGTTGTTCGACGCATTCAGGAGTAGACTCTCTGATCGTATCAAGGATGAGCTAGCACCATTGGAATTGCCCACAGGTCTGGACTGTCTTATTCCGGGATTCCGGGAGAGAGAACGGGAACGAGGACTATCAACGGTCGCAGCTCACAGATACGAGGGACGGGGTGGTTCCGGTCACACTTTCGCCTAAGGTCCGGGGTATTCTCGGATTCAGAGACCACCTTATTCGGTGACAGTAACCTCACCAGACGAGGAGATGCAGTTGGGCCGCACCAGACTGTCTCAAGCGGAGAGACAGCACCGGATGAGAGAGGGTCACTGCATCTATTGCTCTGAGTTTGGACATTTTGTTAATAGGTGTCCAGTAAAAGTCAAGGCTCACCAGTAAAGAGGGCACTGGTGAGCCGAGCAGTTTCTGGAGGAGGACCCTCTCGAGCGCTGACATCTGCCACGCTCATCTTGTCGTCAGAGACCATGATTCATCCCGTGCTGATCGATTCCGGAGCAGATGAGAGTTTTATGGATGAGGGAATGGCTAAGAGGTTGGGTTTGAAGTTGCACTCATTACCCTAGGTGTTGGAGGCCAAGGCTCTGGACGACAGAGTACTGTGTCGAGTTTCCCATATCACTCAACCTGTGCAACTGCAAGGAACGAGGTCTGGGAATGACTACTTTGGACAAAAGACCCAGTGGAAGACTGGAGAAGGACTTTCCGGATTTGCCCAAGGTTCCGACGTGCTACTTTGGGCTTAAAGAGGTCTTTAGTAAGACCCGGGCCACGTCTCTGCCACCTCACCGAGAATGTGACTGCCCGGTTGACCTACTTCCAGGCGCTGCACCTCCGAAGGGTCATTTGTATTCCCTGTCTGCGCCAGAGAGAGAGACTGAGGGAGTACATCAAGGAAGCCTTGGAAGCTGGGATTATTCGTCCTTCGTCTTCACCCGCTGGTGTGGGATTCTTTTTCGTGGAGAAGAAGTACAAGTCCCTACGACCCTGTATTGACTATCGGGGTTTGAACAAAATCACTGTGAAGAATCGGTATCCCCTTCCACTTATTTCTTCGGTATTTGAGCTGTTACAAGGGGCCAAGATATTCACCAAACTGGACCTACGCAACGCGTATCATTTGGTGAGGATAAGGGAGGGGGGTGAGTGGAAGACCGCATTCAATACTCCCAGTGGACACTACGAATACCTTGTAATGCCTTTTGGACTGACCAACGCTCCAACGGTGTTTCAGGCCCTGGTTAATGACGTTCTCCAGGATATGCTTAATCGATTTGTGTTTGTGTATCTGGATGATATCCTCATTTTTTCACTAGATGAGGAGACCCACATACAGCACGTCGGTCAAGTGTTACGACGCCTTCTCGACAACCTGCTGTTTGTTAAGGCGGAGAAATGTGAGTTCCACGTCAAGACTGTTTCGTTTCTGGGATTTATCATCGCTGAGGATAGCATTCAAATGGATGAGGCGAAGGTCAGTGCGGTCACTCAGTGGCCTACCCCCACCAGTCGGAAGCTGGTGCAAAGATTCCTGGGGTTTTCAAACTTATCGCCTCTAAACGCCTTGACATCGCTTTGTGTCAAGTTCTGTTGGAATGAGGGGGCTGAGAAGGCATTTCAACGACTGAAGATAAGCTTCGTTTCCGCTCCCATCCTGACTTTGCCAGACCCCAGAGACAGTTTGTGGTGGAGGTGGATGCGTCAGATGTGGGGGTGGGAGCAGTTCTGTCCCAACAATCTATTTCAGACAATAAATTGCACCCATGTGCATTTTTGTCAAAGAAGCTGTCACCAGCAGAAATAAATTACGATGTCGGCAACAGGAAGTTACTTGCAATTAAGGTGGCGCTCGAGGAATGGCGTCACTGGCTGGAAGCATCAGAGCAGCCATTCCTGGTTCTTACGGACCACAAGAACTTGCAGTACATTCAGTCGGCGAAGAGACTGAATTCCCGGCAAGCCCGATGGGCTTTGTTTTTTCACCCGCTTCAAGTTCACACTAACCTATCGGCCGGGGTCTAAGAACATTAAGGCGGACACACTAGCCCGCCTTTTTGATCCCAACCCGACCCCCAGACTCCCTTCATTCGTGTTGTCGCCTTCTCGTGTTGTGGGAGCGGTAACCTGGGGAATGGAGGAGAAGGTGAGAAAGGCCAATATAGACATTCTGATTCCTGAGGGGGGTCCCGATAATCGTCTGTTTGTGCCAGAGCAGTTGTGGCCACAGGTGATTCATTGGGCCCATACATCCCTCGTTTCCTGTCATCCCGGGGTTCGGCGGACCCTGTTCGTCATTCGGCAGCAGGTTCTGGTGGCCGTCCATGGAGAGGGCGGTCAGGGAGTACGTGGCTGCCTGTCCGGTATGTGCACGCAACAAGTCCTCACGTCAACCGCCATCGGGTCTTCTACGAACCCTTCAAGTGCCACATCGTCCTTGGGCAGAGATTTCTATGGATTTCGTCACTGGACTACCCATTTCGGAGGGACAATCCACTATCCTAACCGTGGTTGACAGGTTCAGTAAAATGGCACATTTCATTGCATTGCCCAAACTTCCATCGGCGAAAGAGACGGCGGAGGTACATATTCAGGATCCATAGTTTCCCGAGGTATGTGGTTTCCGATCGGGGTCCTCAATTTGTTTCTTGTTTTTGGAAAGATTTTTGTAACTTTTGGGAGCCAAGGTTAGCCTTACATCTGGGTACCATCCCCAGTCGAACGGACAGTCTGAGAGGACGAACCAGGAGTTAGAGACTTGTCTACGGTGTCTCCTCCCAGAACCCCACAACCTGGAGCAAGCACCTAATCTGGGATGAGTATGCCCATAATACCTTACCTGTCTCTTCTTCTGGTTTGTCCCCTTTCCAGTGTGCGTATGATAAGCTCTCCTTCGCAGCTCCGCCACCTATAAAAGGGCAGCTGATAAGAGGAAAATCCCTGCACCCAGTAAGGCTGCAATTACCACGGTCCATGAGAGTACATCCCACCTTGTGTCTAGAATAAAACCTGTGAAGGAGAGTAATTTGGTTCCCACAACCAAACCCCAGCTCCCCCCCGGTTCTTCGAGGGGGCGAACGTCTACATGGTCAAGCGTCTCCTGGCGGTGAGAAAGAGAAGTAGGGGTCGTCAATACCTGGTGGATTGGGAGGGGTATGGTCCTGAGGAGAGACAGTGGGTGCCTACCAAGAACATTGTGGACCATACTCTAATCAAGGATTTCCAACGCCAGCATCCTGATGCACCTGGGACGTCAGGTGCCGTCCCTAGAGGGAGGGGGGGGGGGGGTACTATTAGGTCTCGGCCTGTTTGTTAGATGTTTTGTGTTGTGTTTGTACTTCCTGTTTTATTTTGGTAATTACCTGTTCTCTGTTGTTTCTACTTCCTACCCCCAGGTGTTCCCAATCTGTTCAATAGTGTCCTCACCTGTGTCTCGTTCCCTCTCACTTCTTGGTGTGTGTATATAGAGTCTGTTTTGTTTGTCTCTCGTTGCCAGTTTGTCTTCGTACTTCGATGTCAAGAGTTCCAGCATTAGTCCCGTCTTCCTGTTTCCCAAGCGTTTGATTCCCCGGCTTCCTCGACCTTGTGTCCGTGACTCGATTCTGCCCTTGCCTGATCCTTGTCTGCTGTGCTGTTACGCTGAGTATCTGCCTGTGTCCCAAACCTGTGCAGCTGCTTCAGGGTTACAGCTTGATTACATGTCAGGGAGAACAGGGTGTAGAGAGAGAGGAGAAGAGTTAGTTTTTCAGCCATTGCACTCTGGAGGTGAAAAACCTTTTCTAGCCACCATTTTGGTTGTGAGGACTCTGAAGATGAGCTACAATGAACACTAATGAACATTCCCTTTGCTCTGTGATTAAGGAGCAGAGCTGTGCTGTCCATACTCTCCTGACAGAGAACATGCTGCAGCAAAACATCAACAAATACTGGTTGAATCAACACATAGACATGTACTGATTATTGCAAAATATAGTTTATTTTGTTATATTGATGAAGAATCATCTGTTTGTAATGTCAGGATTGGACTACATTAAGTGACATTTCTAACTCTTCACTCTGGTTAAATGAAGCGGGACATGTTGCTACCTGCTCTCCCCTAGTCTGACAATGTGTCCAGTATAAAGTAGACTTTGACAAACCGCTGTGATGCGACGCTCACTCTTCTGTCTTCATCCTGTGACTCGTGTCTCTTTGCTGCCAGCAGAGTATTTACCACAGGACCACAAATACAGCTGTTAGTCTATTTGTTCTTTGTTCATCTTCCATCAGCTCCTCTGTGATGTACCGTACTCACACCACTAAACCTCTGTTTCCTTTTGAACAGAAGTGCAGTAAATATCATCTGTGGTTACTTGAACAACTCGTACTCTCTCCTCTGAAGTCTACTGTCTGCTGACTGACTTCATGCAGTCGTTATTTTACTGTGAAGGTTTTTGGGATGCCAGCCACTTCGGTGTTGAAGTCATGATGTACTGTGTTAGTTGTTCTTTCTCCATAGTGATAATTCAATGTGACTCCATCTAATCTTAATGAAGGTAACAGCTTCACTGTCTCTGCCTGTTTCCTAATAGAACAGTTATTTCACTCTAATGTGATGCTGAACTTGAGACTATAAATCAATGTTGTCTCCGCTTAGTCCGTTGACCCTCCATGGCTCAGTGAGCACGTGTCGTTTAGTGAACCATCGCTGGACTAATCTAATCTGATGAGTGCCAGTAAATGTTGGAAGGTCTGGGAGGGGAAGGTTGATTACAACTAGCAGCTTCAACATTTAGTTATCTCAGGAAAGTTTCAAGGATTCATTTTTAATGATCCTCTTTAGATTTAATTTACAATATTGATCAGCCTGTCTATACATTAATTTGTTTCGTCTTAATCATTCAAAGTGACCTTATAGTTATATATTTTGAGATCTTTAACATGTTTAGATTTATTTAAGTGCAGGTGTTTAATTATGTTCCATACAATAGTGTGAGTTTGAACAGTTACAATAACTGAAGTGTTGCTAGTGTTTCCTGAGTCATCCTGTCCAGTGACTGTGTCAGTGGCTTCACAAACAGCTGGAGAGAAATAAGTGATGTTGTCAGTTGCAGTTCGTCGGGTCATTTGTGCTGCGTTTCCTCCTCCTGTCTCAAAGGAGCATAAACTGCAGAGTCTTGATGTTTGATAAGCTTCAAACTAGACGTCCAGGTTCATATTTCATCTTCTCACAGGTTCCTGTAGCAACGTATTTACAGCAACTAGGCTCCTCATGGTGTTTTACTGGAGGCCTGTTGTTGTTCTGATCATAGTCTCACTGATTCAGTTCAGTGCAAATAAACCTGCTACTACAGCTGGCTACAGACATGCTGCTACTTTTAGCTAATGTTGCATACTGTACACATCATACCTGTTATTACTATAATAAAATAATGTAAACATGTTTTCTCGTCTGTCTCTGTCACTCAGTTGTCTTTTATTCCCTGATGTTAAATTGTGCTGTTAGTACGGACCTGTATGGAGCCATATCTTCTAAGGATGTGTGTGTGTTGGGGAGGATTCAGTGGAAACCACATGCTGTGTCCTTGTTCTGGTAAATGGGAAAGCTAATTGGATGTTTTAAGGTGTTTATATATATTTTATTTATGTGTATATATTTGTGTCTTCTTTCTCTCTATCTTACTCACTGGTCTGTCAAAGTTCTCAAGTGTCTTGGTTCGTATCTAGTTAATGGTATCTTTTTAAATTGATGGTTTGAATTCTCATTCTTCCACTTTTTCTACTGCAGATGTCATTTTGGATGTCGTCTTCTTCGTTGTTTTTTTCAAAGTTCATCCCCACCCCTCGTCCCATTCTCTAATAAAAAGTATTAAATCAATGTACGCTCTGAGAGGACTAGAAAGCCTCTCAACCAGCGGTGCTGGTCTACCAGCTAGTTCCCATTAATGATGCTGCTCCATCAGCATGCTGTTGCTGGTGAAGCTGAATTACCATATTAGCTCATTTAATAGAAATAAAGGAGATCTTTAAGGGAAGTAGATTCATTTATTGTAATTACTACATGAAATACAACACGTACCATTATCTCCATGTTCATACAAACGCATTTACAAAATAAATGTCAACTGAAAAAACAAAAGAAAATATTAATGAACGTTAACATTTGACTGGTATACATTTTTCTAAAGTCACAATATGTTTGCGGAATTTAGAAAGAAATTACTTCATAGCATCTCTTCAAGACAATGTATACACACATTCATTATTTACAAAGCGTACAATGTGATGCATGGTTGGTAACAAACATGTGTGATATGAATACGTTCTCCTTAAGCTTCTATAACTTCTGGCCTTTCCAGCAATATGTTCTGTCAGTCAGTCTCCAAACAATGTGCAGCAGTATAACACATTATATTAACAGTGTTGCTACAATCATCCATGCTCAGTGTCATCGTTGCATACAATGCAGTAACATTCATCTTGGTTAACAGTGTTCATCATTGTCAGTTACAACATTAACTTTCCCCTTAAAAAGGTTCTGGGATACTAAAGAGGCAACATGGGGGTCTCAGTGGAAGAGGACACGCTCCTCATGTAGATATGAAGGGCTCGTTCTAATCTAATGAAAACACAACGATTCTTAGTTTCAGGTGATTATAGACGAAAGAAAACACAGTTATGAATACTATATTCCATTTCTGCCAATAGATCCCCTGAATCCTAAAGCTGAGTTCTCCTGCTCGCGGAGCCGTGCAGGGACTGCCTGCATGTACCAGTATGCATTACACGTGAGCTTCTGAAGCCCAGCATCCCACCAGCCATATCCTCTATCTCTGCTGCATTTACACCTGTACGTTCAGGTGATCAAGCACTATCCCATTGCAATCCAATAACCCAAAACAGATGGACAATCTTCCTCTAACGAAGAAATAACCTCAGTGACCTCATTGCTGAGGTAGTGTGTAGACATAGTGTGTAACCCAACACTTATTACAGAGTGTAACCCTGAAGTGAGGAGTGTCAAACTCCTTTTAGTTCCTCCTGTTACTCTTTAATCTCTGGAACCTCTGTGCTGCAGAGATGCAGCTTTTCCCCCATGTGGGTCCTCATGTGGACTTTCAATGTATAATTACGCTGGAATTGTTTTTTGCATGTTTTACAACAATATGGCTTCTCACCTGTGTGGATTCTTGTATGAGAGTTCAATGTTGATTTATGAGCAAATCCATTCCCACATACTTTGCAAGAATATGGCTTCTCTCCTGTGTGGGTCCTCATGTGGAGTTTCAGTTTATAATTACGCTGGAATTGTTTTTTGCATGTTTTACAACAATATGGCTTCTCACCTGTGTGGATTCTTGTATGACAGTTCAATGTTGATTTCCGAAAAAACCTTTTCCCACACGTGTTGCAGGAATATGGCTTCACACCTGTGTGGATTCTTGTATGAGAGTCCAATGTTTGTTTACTCGTAAATCTATTCCCACATATTTTGCAAGAATATGGCTTCTCTCCTGTGTGGGTCCACATGTGGACTTTCAAGGCATAATTGCGCCGGAATTTCTTTTTGCATGTTTTACAACAATATGGCTTCTCACCTGTGTGGGTCATCATGTGGAGTTTCAGTTTATTAGTATGCTGGAAATTTCTTTTGCATGTTTTACAAGAATATGGCTTCTCACCTGTGTGGATTCTCATGTGCCTTACCAAGGTACTATTATTTCTGAAAACTTTCCCACATGTTTCGCACACAAACAGCTTCTTATCTGTGTGGTTTCTTATATGCGTCTCTAGTGATGCTTTATACTTAAAGTCTTTTCCACATGTGTCACATTTTAAAGGCTGTTTACCTGTGTGAGTATCACAGTGCATCTCTGACAGGTTAGGGTTGTCTACATTGTTACTGTGACTTATGCTTTCGTGATGTAGATTCTGTTGATGTGGCTCTGCATTTCTAGTTGAGCCTGAGTCTCCATGCTTGCCTCCTTTCTGATCTTGGCTCTCAGCTACATGAGAGTTGTGACCGAGGAGCTGGTAGACAAAGAGTTCCTCCTGCTCCTCTTTAATCTGTGGAGGCTCTGGGTCCTCTTGGTCCAGACTGGAGTTCCTCTCCTGAACACAGAGCTGCTGGTCAGAGAGAACCTCCTCCTCCTTACAGACATGTTGCTGTGGGAGCTCTGGAGGGACAGAGAACAAAAGGATCAGGATACTACTGTGGTGGCAAAGTAAAACAAAATGCAGACAATGGAGCAAATTAGTACCAGTAACGTAATCTATTAAAACACATGGGGTTAAATATGCATCAAATTCCTCCGTATTGTGTTATTACATTTCACACACCTATCCTGTGTAACTTTATTTCGGGTTTCCAAACGACATCCAGCAGTCTGCGCAGACGATCGATCTCTGCCTCGTACTCGACGACAGCTTCTTGAAAAACTCCGAATATTTCTTCAGCAGCAGCATTTAGTCGCTCGTTGACAAACTCTCTCAAACACTCAACTGAAGACATTGTTGCTTAACTCAGTCAACTATTCATTCACGCAACGACGACAACTTCGTCTCTCTGCTAGTTTCATACATCCAGAGAGCTGAGCTAACGATAATAGTGGCTGTACTGTTTAATTCCGCTGCATGGCTTCTTCTTCTTCTTCGTTGGTTTTACGGCGGGTGGCAACCAGCGTAAGAATGAATTACCGCCACCTACTGTGTCGGAGGGTGGACTAGAATCATCTATAGACCATATGTTTGAATCATCTAAACATTCATCTATCTATTTCCTATTATGTCCATAGGCTCTTTAAACAAAGTCTGATAAACAATAGAAATGACTTATGTGGTAATTCACCAAAGAAACATATCCCACATTGCCTGACTTTCAGTTAAATGGAAATTACATTTGCTGTGTGTGTGTGTGTGTGTGTGTGTGTGTGTGTGTGTGTGTGTGTGTGTGTGTGTGTGTGTGTGTGTGTGGGCAGGATAAGGTTACTATCTCCTGTCCAGGCCTTAATTTCTCTCCGTCTCAGCATCCATAAATCATGTCCAACTATGTTGAAGTGTTCAAACTGCTCTACATTGTGTTATGTGAGGAGCTGTCCGTGCTGCTGAACCACAGTATTTACATCTCTTCTCTCTTTTGCTGCAGTACATTTTCGCTTCGGACTCAGTTCTAGGAAGTTTTATTTTGACTGTGACTGTGTATCCTGTCACTTCCTCCAATAACTTACCACCTGAACATCACTTTACCAATTCAATATAAAAAGGTGACTTCCAATCACAGCGTCTTTGTTGACTGCTGTACTGTAGATCCTTGATGTTAACTGTTTAAAGGTCTGCTTTGTCTCTGCCTAAATACATCATTAATGCCCATTAATTGAACAGAGGAATCTCTCCTCACATTATGTTATTAGTCAAGATGAAAATATATGCAGTACGTTGCTATGTGCTGTTATTATGTTGCACTATATTGTGAGGTGTTCAAATATTTTTACATTGTAAAATAATAAACATATTGGTACATAATAGTGATTCTGATGTAAACAGGAACCTGGAGGACTATTTGTCAGGCAGCAGCACTTCTTAGCCGTCTTATCTAAATGTTACAGGGCTGAGTGTGTGGCTGTGAGTAAATCAGATCATCAGACGTGCACATGAAGAGTGTAACACCTTTTGAGGGCCCCGCAATAAACGACTGAAGACTCCCACACTCTGCTACATTTATGCTTATCCCCAGCCTCCTGCATGAATCAATATGTTGTAAACCGCCGATTGATTTCAAGCACAGGATTTAAAGTTTCAAAGACTCAACTGATTCAGCTACAGTCATACAACGATCTAACGCTTATTACGCTTCACCTTAATTTGTGTCCTAATCATGAAATAGAAATAAGGAAACCTCCTAACACTAACACTAACACAGCATTGTCACATCAGTGTGAATCTGAAACACACATTTGTCACCAGTTCTGGACATTATCTCTGTTAGGATGTCAACTGGAGCATCCTAACAGAGATAATGTCAGAGGGGTGGCCGCGCTCACTTATCTTTGCTGTTCAATGTTAATCTAAGGCAGGACACTGCGGCCGCACATGAGGCCCACTACAGCCATCAGCTTCCACACATGTAGTAACTGTAGCCATGAGTCTCTAGTACAGCATCATGTGAACAGAGCTGCTGCTTTCTAACAGGTGAAGAGAAGGATTGTGGGTGGAGGACTTTACAGTACATTCCTCTGCTGTAAACGTCCTCCACCCACAATGGTGGGAGGAGATGAAACGTCTTCAGGTGAAACACAAACATTGGGCTGTTCCTGGTTCAGTTATAGATCACTGCAGCCTGAGTAGTGGAATGGTTTAGTCTCCTCAGATACTCCTGCTGTTTGTTCTACACTATGGAAAACTGTGTATTAGTGTGTGTGTTTTTGTTATTGGCTGCTTTTGTGCGGTAGAGTGAATCTGTTTCTCTCATTCTATCAGCAGCTGTGTCACTGCAGTGATTTGAGAGCAGCATTAGACACAGTGACAGGTCTGTACACACACTGACTCAATGTTCACTCTCCACTGGTTGTATTGCATCCGGGTCTGTTGTGTTAATGTCATGTGTCATGCTGACATGTCAGGAGAGGCTCCAGGAGTGGATGTGACCCACAGAGAGGTGAAGAGAGACACAGCAGACAGGAGACCAGCAGAGAGAGGAACACAAACAGTCCACTTCCAGACACACACACTGCCTCACTGCCAGAGGTTACTCAGCTGGCTGGCAGAGAGATTGGAGGAGCAGCCTGTCACAGCAGGAGAGGCTGGGATGGGAACAGTGGGGGAGCAAAGAGCCATGATCTGTCCCAAAGGTGGAGGTTCATGACGGGCCACAGTTTCAGCTGCTACAGTATGTTTCATTCAGCTCTTTGCAGAGGTTTTACACACTTTGTGCTGTGATCACTGTCATGTTGCTACATGCTCTGATAGCTTCTGGAAGTATGACTTGCAGACCTGACAGCTGTTAGATGAAAAGCTTTTCCTCTTATTGAGGTCTGAAGTTTGGTGTTTATAAAGCTTTGTCAAAGCTGATTGTGGGTTTAACTATGATATACTGTGATACTCGGAACAGTAAGAAACTCCCTTTGACAAGATTTCAAGTGTTTACAGATATATATTACCAGGCTTTGTCCTTTTTAAATTCCCAGCTACATGACTCCTTTAATCAAATCCTCTTCATCGTCTTGTTAGAGTTAAATTAGAAACTACATTTTAGTAGCATTGACAGCCGTGTTGAATATTTAACAAAGAGCAAGTTGTAAATGTAAATAGCAAAAGAAAAGCTTTGTTTTATCGCTACAGAAGCAGATTCATCTGCATCAGGACGTCAAACAGTTTGTGTTTGTTAGTGTCGTCCTCTCAGTCAGTTCATCATTCTCCTCTCTGAGCCTTCAGGAGGGAACGCTGGCAAAGGGAGTCACTGACTCCACTTGTAAGAATAATGTCAGTCAGTGCAAGAGCTCCGTCTCTACAGCGGTGCTGATGGAGCTGGAAACGTAGCTTCCACTGTGTCTTCCTCTTCCAGCCTCTGACAAACTTCCTGAATGCTGTGGTTTGTCCCAGGAAGCTTCACTGTCACCTTCATTACCAGCAGATACTTGTTATTCAGGTGTTGCTTTTATAAGTTTCACAAGCAGGAACATAGGAGTGGAACTCCACTGGCCTCCTTCACGCCTCACAAATACATATTTATAAGGACATTTAAATAATGTGACTTTGTTTTGACAACATATAATACGGAGAATAGAACGGTGGAGAGTTAGTAGATGCAGAAGAGAAGATGTGTGTGTGTGTGTGTGTGTGTTGTCCTCGACACAAAGAGAGGGAGAGAGAAGCTGTGGGAGAAATGAGAGGAAACACTTGTATTAGGAGCAGTTGAAGGAGATATTTTTAATTTAATTCAGTCCAAACAATCCTCATGGCAGAACCCGTTTCCACAGCAACTGTTGAAATGTTCTCTGTAATTGGTCTTTTTATCCTCTTGAGCATTTTATTTCAAAACTCTCTTTACTGTCAGTATTTTACTGATATTAATCAAACTGATCTGAGCATATTATAGAGAATAAAAAGACATTAGTTTCACATCTGCCTATTAACAGCCATCTTAGAGGTATTTATAAGAGGAGTTTAATCAATCAATCAATTCTGACAAAGATAAACTTTTTATCTATAAAAGTTTGACCTTTAATTAATTGCAAGTTTTAGTTTTTCAAAATATAATAACTCAACACTAAACAACTCTCCATGTTCTTATTTAATTTGATGTATTTCACATTTCTTAAATGAACGAGGAATATGTGCACTATTGGAACTTTTATAGTGAATATATTTACAAGACTACAAATACACTTCCCAGATAAACTGACCTGTTAGCTTCTCACTTGTCTAGATCATTAAGTTTGTCACTCATGGTTGATCGCTCCACATGAAACCTGATTGTGCCACAGTGACAGAAAGCAATAAAAAGTGCTGAGCAGAAAAGTCTTGGTAAAAGTGTTTGCTCAGAGTTTTACTTTATTGGGCATTGTGAATACATTTCTTCTTAGTTTTATGCTTCTGCAGATTCCTTGAAGCTCTCCGGCTGCCAGTTGTCCCTGTTCTGCAAGCCTTGCACTTTTTGTAGATACATGCAGTTTGCATAAAGAGAGCATTTTGGTAGATTGTGTTTTAAAAAGCACACATACTGAATCATTTGAATTAGTAATGTGACTGAATAACATTCAGACATTGTTATCCATTACATCCACTCATTGAAGTCCCCCAGAGACAACATCTGGTTTGACCAGCACAGAGCGGTTCTGCCTTTAGGAGGGAAGCTGAATACTCAGGCTGTGCTGCAGTTTATGTTCAACTATTGATCCCGAGCAGTAATCATGTCATACATGTTCCACTTCCATTTAAAGTTTTCAGTCAGGTCAGCCACAGCGTGCCTGTTTCTCTGCAGGAGACAGCACACAGAGACAGGTCTGGCCATCAGCCTCTTGTGTATCCACTGCAGTGTGAAATGCTGCTCCGCTTGGCTCCATCTCTTCACCCTGAAAAGCCTGGACAACTTGTGAACTTTGGTCACGCTTGAGGCCTGATGTGTTAAGGCTGCAGTATTTTGTGTATGAAGTCCAGCAGCTGTTTATCTCTGATCGGCATCATGCTGCGCTGCTGAATATCTGAGTGTGTCTGTGTGGAGAACTGTTATCCTTCCTCTTCACTTGAATCCTTCTCACTGTAAATGGTTATCATTAGTAGCTCCTACTTGTGGTTGCTGTCAGCAGACCTGCTGGTGTGACTGTGATCAGCACTCAGTGTGAAGCATAACAACTTCCTGCTGGGAGATCTGGGAGGTTACAAGGTAGATTAACAGATACATCAGCCAGTATGAAGGATAAACAAAGAGGAAGGCGATAACATGTAACATGCAGTGATGTGTAGGAATTAATCCCATGACTATTACATCTGAAAGGGACAATCTCAGAGAGGGAGGCACACAAAGACAACTATCCAGTATCATTCGTCTTTAATGAAGGAAGTCATTTGTTTTCAGTGGAGGTTGTTCTCATTGAAAGCTTGGTTTCTCCCCCCTGGTATGAATGGCAGCACACACATGATCAAGTGAGTGTGTTTGCTAAAGAGAGAGAAGTTGACAATGACTGGTGTGTCATGTGGAATCAGTCCCTCTTCAGGGGAAACGATGCACTCAGGCTGCTTTGTGTTGATATTGTTCTGACCCAACACATGTTTGACTGTTAATAAGTCTATGGACAGGCTGAAGCTTCCACAGACATACAAAGAATAAGACATGTTTCTTTCATCAGCACATCCTCATCGTCACCCTAAATGACACTGTTACTACTTTCAACCAGAACAATGACACAACTCTGCGTCTCACCCTCAAGTGTCCCGACAGTAAACAACGAGGAAAGATAGAGTCCAGAAGACGAGTCGAAACACAGAAACTCTTTTTCTTCTTGTCGCTCAATCAAGGAGCGTTTTCATATAGAAGGTGAAAGACATCACCTGACCAGACAAAGTGAGCTTTTGTCTCTGGATGACATTTGATGGTTGTCTAAGTTTAAAAGTATGTATTTATTGCTGTATCTACATTTGTTCCTGTTGCGGAAATTTTCCTGCTTTACTCTGGAGAGATGTATATAAAATCAAATACAAATGGTGATAGAGACAGAGTTGTCTTTGTGCATTTATTAGCGGCCACAAATAGGTACCAGTTGTTACATGAGGTTGTTGCCACTCTAGTGATCGCAGTGATCACAATAAACAAGGTGTGTTGTTGTTGTACTCATCTGTTAGTGTTCACGACTGTACAGCAACATATTGTTTCCATCCGTGCTGTGATGAGATTGTTTCCATAAAACAAATCATTGTGAGTCAGTCATCAGTACGACACGTGCTAAAAGAGCTGCTGGGGATGATGAGGTCACTTTAATGATGCCTGTGGAGAATAAACTGTTCAATTCAATGTTCATGAAGAGGTGAATTCAGTGTTAAGAAATGAATGAATGAGAGCAGATGGAGAAAGGAAACATCATTACAAGCTGACAGTGTCAGTACGAGTCCACAGCCTGTCAAATATATAGAATCACGTGTTTGTTTCAGCTCCCTGATTATATCATCTTCTGCTTTTTAATGCACATCAGTGTAAAATGTATTTCTTCAGCTGCATCATTATGTCCTTGGTTTATGGATTTCATTTGTATATTTTGTTGATGATGACCAGCTGTTACCAATAATGATCATATTTAGTGCACTTCACCAATTAAATGTGTTGCGCTCACATCCTCCTCACTCACAGTTTATAAGGCATTTATCATAATAAGCTCGGCTTGTGGAGGACTGCTTCCACTACACCATCAAAGCTTTTAATATTTTAAATTATAGGGAGATTTGAAAACATTTTCATGCTCATCAAATATACATCAAATATAAAATCAGCAGGATTTCTACCATTTTACCAGATTTCCTAATATCCTCCTCCTCAGTCATCCTCATTGTTAATGATTAGTGTGTGTCTGCAGAGATCCTTCCTGCTGCAGGATTTCTGCTTTCTGAATGTTCAGCACATTTCTGCGTGTTGTGTGTCTACGTCGTGCAGCTGAGCAGCAACAGGTGTTTCTTCTCTCCTACCTTTAAGGGTGAGAGTGTGTAGTCCAATGTTTGAATGGATTGCAACGAGATGGAGGTGGATCATTTCATATTCCACCACTTCTACATATTGATGCTGTACTTCCCTGCTGTGATGGGATTTGTCTCCTCACACGAGCAGCAGCAGCAGCAGCTGTCAGTCAAATGAGACAGAAGATAACTGTGTGTTTGAGCTCAGGGGTCCAACTGAGAAAGTCCCACACACCATTTCCATTGTTTATCAGACTTTGTTTAAAGAGCCTGTGGACAGAATAGGAAATAGATAGATGAATGTTTCGTTTAATGAAACATATGGTCTATAAGATACCAGGAAGCAGACAAAAACAGACAAACAAACAATAATACATCTGTAGAAAGTATTTGAATCTTGCCCAGAAACGGTCAGTTTGTAAAAGTGCCTCATTAAATGTGTAATATTCACACACACACACACACACACACACACACACACACACACACACACACACACACACACACACACACACACACACACACACACACACACACACACACACACAGAAATATGGTATGACATGTCACGATCCCTGATGTTTACCTTATATTAAATGACTAAACCAAAGTTTCTATTTTTAACATTACATATTTCATCCATAAACCAAACAGTTTTCAGTTTTATAAAATGTTCTTGTTGACATAATGCAATGTTAAACTGGGAGTTAATAATATGCTAAAGCGCAGCTCATCACATTAAGCTGATGAACCTGCTGCTTTCTTCTTCTGCTGTTCTTCCAGGCGGCTGAACACACAGTCCCACTAAATCCAACTAATGCACGTTGTGTGCATACTGATGGTGTGTCCTCCTCCTCTCCCTCAGGACTGAATAGACCCTGTTAATGTCGGCTCTCTGGTTACAGCAGCGCGTTAATGGAAAAGCAGTGAGATGAAATGTATTCTCTCATTTCTGTTAAGTCATGACTCTCCTGTTTTTAGATCCCCGTAGACTCAGAGCTCAACAGCAACAAGTAAAGCCTTTAAACTAAAGCAGTGAAAAGTGTCGTAGTGTTGACGCTTTATCCTTATCCATCCTGTGATCCATCCATCAACCCATCTGCAGTATCTGTACTGAAGTACAGTTAGTGCCTTCTAGTGAATACACTTCAAATATCTGACTTTTGTAGCAAAGCAGGAGGCAATGAAACTGAACCAGTCCACTCAGCTGGAGGTCCGATGTGATGGAGTCCCTGGACATAGACAGAGGAGCTCTTTATTCAGAACAGAGCAACAGCAGAGCAAACTAGAGCTCCAAGAGTTCAGAATGAAACTCTGACAAAGTATTTACAACTTCTCTGTGAATGATCTCTGGAGGTCACAGCTGGTGGAGTGTTGTGTGTGATGTGCTGTCATATTTCAAGGATTGTATATCACTAGGATGTAGATCCACTCTATAAAAGATCTTATATTTAATAGTTGGAAAATAATGAACCTGTCAGCCGACCACAGTAAAGCTTTTCTTTGCATAATATTAGGCCTGTAATAACAAAAAAGCATCATCTAATATATTCTTTAATGCACTCTGGGCCACTTAAAGCAGGGAGCTGTGAATGGTCTGCCAACTATTGAGGACATTATGGATAGCATAATGAATCCTGGAATATAATCATTTATGTAATATCTTTCCTGATGGTTTCTTCATTTGACTTTACAGAAGTGATTGCCTGCTTTTATAAACTGGCTTTCGGGAGCTAAAAGCTTCGTGGTATCACAGACTGGTTGCTGCCTGGTTGTTAGATCGTTTCGATGCATCGACTTTTAGAGGCTTGGAGTTCTCAGACACATTAATACATGTCTGCTTTATACACGGAGGTCAAAGGTCACCATGAACACAGATTGATGGTCACTGTTTGTATGAGACGGTGAGATGTGGAAGTGAATCCGTTTCTTGTTTCTATCTCTGTAAAGCTCACACAGACATGTACACATGAGCTGCCTTGAGTGAACAAAGAGCAGAAAGAAAGTAAAGTGCATGTTGGTGTTCAGAGGAACAGCAGAGTGGATTCTGTTTCTTTACCAGACACAATCATACAACAAGATGTTCTCTTCTTCTGTGTGGAGTGAGTATCTGTCTGTCTTTAAGGTTTGCTGATACAGTGTTGATGTGGGATGTGTGTGAGACTCCAGGGTGTGGACATGTTACTGTACGTGCGTCAGAGGAATAATTGGTCCCACAGAAATAAGAGTAGAATGAACCGCTCATAAATCATAAAATGTCACTTTATGTAGTCGTTGTGTTTTTCCTCACATACATAATAGTTGATTAATGTATACTGTAACGCAGAGCCTTTACACAGTGAACTACATACGAACACTTTCTCAGTCAAACCTTTGGATTACATTCTGTATATGAATATAAATGTAACTTTTATGTTACAAACACACAAAGAAGAACAGTTTTTGAAACTAAAGGTTTGTTTTTTGACTGAGTACAGAAAGGTGATGTAATGCTTTATATGTATCCTCAGTCCCTGAGCATCTTTACAGTACGTCTTTAACATAGTTGACATTATGGATTTGGTACTTCTTGTACTTCCTGTGAGAGGTCACTCGCTGCTCTGGTTCTTAGAATTGGGAACTTTTTCTCCACTTGGTCTTGCAGCAGTGGTCAGCTTGATATGAGGCTTATAAAAGGCTGTTGTCCCAAACTGCACAGAACAAGGAGCTGCGATTAAATCAGTGTATTAAGTAAGTCAATGTATTAAAAATGAATACACCAGAGGAGGACAAAATCAAATGTATCATAACACAGTGCAGTGAATAATGCAGCTGTGTCTCCACAGCAGTGAGCTGCTGCACTGTCTCTGTCCATGGTGCTGACTGGGAGCAACGCTACACTTACTGCATGTGACCTCTCAAAGGATTTAAAACATATTCAAACAACAACAATCAATATTCTCTAAATGTAGCAGATAATCCAGAACTTAATTCACTACCCACAACTCTGGTGTTTTCACGTTCCCTCTGAGAGATCAAGAGAAACTGCTCCACTTTCACTCTTAGATTTAAATTATGGGATAGATTTGGACTACTTTATGAATGAGGTGATTTAGATTTCTGCAACATCTGATGTTGGATCTAAAAAGATGAAAACATGTTTTATTAATTATACATTTCACCTGGAGGTTGATGGCTGTGGCATTTTGAAAGGAAGTCTCTTGAAATAGCAAACATGTGACTTCATGTCAGATTCTTGTGTCTTATGTAGAGCAGCGTGTGCAGTGTGTTGCACAAAGTGCCAATTGGGTGCAAAGAAGAAAATGAAAATGTATTTGTGGAATGTGTTTGGAGTTTTGGAGACTTTGGCTCAGGTTTTGCCCTCTGAGTGTCAGTTCCAATAATTGTGCTTTATGTGTCATTTTAGTGTTTTACCAACTGAAAATCACGACAACATTAAAACAAGTGAAATCTTCATCATCATAAAATCATGCTGCACTTATAAATGTGACAGCAACTTGTTATTTGGCAGTTATTGCTGTGAATCAGTGCTACTTACTGTGACTCACAGTATCATTATCACCACAGTAGGAAACTGTAAAAGTATGTTTATACACAGCACTGAGGTTCCACTAAATCTCACTAGTAAATACTGTTTAACCTGTTTTTGCTTCAGTGCTGTTTGATCAGTTTGTACATTTCTGTGGAAATCACAGCAGGACTGTGACGAGGCTGAAAGGTGAAACATAAAACTTGTTGGAGAAATAAAAGCAGATAAGAGACGACAGAACAGAGCTGAGGAGCTTCTCCTGCAGAGCCTTGTGTACAGTCTGAATCATGTCTTTGAAATGATGGCAGTTACACAGTATGTGAATACGACAGCTACAGTAGGTGACCTCTCACAAAACATCAGTGCTTGTTTTTAAATGATGTAACATTTGAATAACATGCTCAGAGTGGGAGTTAATATGTGGGAGTCAAAGTGTTTTCCTGGTGGAGTTGTGGTGTATTAATCAATATGATGGAGTGGCTCGGCAGCTCTCTGGCAGCTGTCGTTTGTGTGTATTTCTCTAAACTCAATGAATCACTTTCAGTCAATCTCGACATGAACAAACCAGAAGTATGTAAAAAGTGCACATGATCACACATATACTATATCACATAGCGGGAGCTGAACCCTGACAACTAGACCATACGGGACATGACAACAGTTTAGGATGGCTGCCAGAAGATTATTTGGACTTTATTATTAGATTATCGACTTTTTTTTATATCTGTCACCAATAAGTTGAAAAAGGTGAAACCATTTTAAGAGGATTTGTTGTCACATCTTCTGTCAGATGAGGACATAATGTAGGACTGAGGGCGATCCTACATCGTTGTCACATGACTGAGATTACTTCGCAGATTCATAAAATCTTATTTTTTTGCATTGTCATTTTACAGTCAGCTGTTTTTTCTCTGCTTGCCCTGAATGACTCCAGTATCCCCTCTGAAGACGAAGTGAGAGGCTGCTCACACACGTCTGTATTAGAATAAAGTTAATATTCTCCTTCGCTGGCGGCTTCTTGCTACCTGCAGCTGGAAGTGGGGTTAATGAGAGCCGTGAGACGGAGTCATACAGGTCGTTTCAGGGAAACTAAGAATGAGCTAAAAGGGGCAAAGGATGAATGTTTAATGTCCGCCTCTTCTTCTTCTCTCTCTGCCCTGAGAGGAGGCCCCGGGGGTTTCCCTTCCAGCTGTGTTCATGACTCACAGTCAACATTACGCTTCATCATGTGAAGGAATTCTTCTTTGCTGTTTGTTGGTGGGACTGGACCCTCAGGATGGACTCTGGGTTAGAAAGAGGCAAACAGAAGGAGTATACTGTTAACCCCCCCCCCCCTGTTTTAAGGAATTCCTCACCTTATGTCTTTAAACCAAAATAATAGTTTTGTCAATGGTTCTTCAGTCACACTGAATTCACAGGTCCAATCTTCAGCAGGGGTGAGCTAATGTGCCTTGTTATGGACATAAGTACTGTATAAGTACAGCAAAGACACACTGGATACATATTTGTGGGACATTGTAGTGGAGCTGACGGGGAACTTGAGGCTGCTCTCTCACAATGACCCTCTCCACCAACATGTCCTCCCATCTGCCCCGTCTGATCTCACCTGTAACTGAGCATCCACAGTGAAGCTCAATACAAACATGTTGCTGTGTGATGTGGGAATGCAGCTGACTGCTTGTAGACAACACAAAGTAGGAAGGTGGTTATTGACGAGTTGTGTGTATTCACATCTAGCACTAACAGTACACATACTGTACACTTGTTTGCTTAGTGTAGTGCTGATTTAAATGGTTCATCTTAAACAGATGATTTAAACCTCCTTGCTGTGAATCACATATTAATGAAACATCAACCTCAACTGTTTGCTAAATGCTCACCTCATCTTTAATGCAGTAGTAAAGCTGTAATGAGGCTTTTAATATGTTACTATAACGTGTGTTATTCATTGTTAAAGGATTACGTTGCACTGCTGCTCTTGAATACTAAACAGTTAATAATCCACCAACAAGCTTCTTCAGAGTCACACTTACCCTCCTGTGAGGATCAGTGTTGTCACATTTATTATACATGTAGAATGTTTGCACTGCTGTCCCTTTTAAACACTTGTGTCGTAAGGACTGTAGTGTCCTAATTAAATATGGATCCACCATTAATGTTATGCTATATATCTTTTTCTCTAAAATATTACAGTCTGCTCAGTGTTGTTGGGATTGAAAATATCCAAACTGTGAGATTTGGGTTCAAAATCTTTCCTTTGTTTTTTTATGATGATTAATTTCATCGATCTTTTCCCTCTGAAGAGGAACAAAGTGGATATTCAGACCCTTAAAGATAATAGAGGCAGCGTTGCTATGCTGTGATGATGTATTGATTTCTCTAAACATTTGATTGCTAACAATTAAATTGATCTGAAGAATAAATATATAAATAATTAGTATGACATTATATTTATCGGAGAGAGGAAAGAAGCAGAAGCTTGTACAATAGTCAGCCAGCAGTTTCTAAATAATCAACTTATTTTCTTGAATGTACGTTGATATAACAAATAGACTTTGTGAGCACATGTTCTGTGCAGATCAACACTTGTGAACACAGTGTCAGCTTTATAACTCCTGTATTCAGAGCCCAGACACAGCTGACAGCATCATGTTGATGCTTGATTAAAATACACAGAAGAAAGAAACAACAACAACAAAGAGTAAAACATAAATAAGAGCTTTCAGAACCTTTACACAAGCTTTTCTGGCAGCACATAAGAAGCTGTGTTTCTATTCTCCCCCCTCTCCTGTCAGAGGTGTTGTGAGTGCTGCTCACTGGCTTGTACTGTGCTGCTCTACGCTAACACAAAGTGAAACACACATTACATCATGTGCTGGGTGCTGCTCTGATGATGAGGCTCATGCTGCTGTGTTGTGGCTTTAGCCTCCGTGTCTCAGGGGTGGACGTGGTGCACACAGAGGTTAATAGAGACAAAGCATTGTCTATAGAAAGCATAAACATAATAATAATAATGTCATGAGAACATCTGTATGTTCACATATAGTATGTACAGAGTAAAGTGACAGAAGACATGTTGACATGTCACAGCAGGAGACACACAGGTGTAATCAATAGAAGTAATTAGGCTGCTCCGGTCTCAGGACAATATAACAGTGCCCTCGTTAATGTTATTAGTAACACCTGTGCTGCTCTGACTGTGACAAGTTGAAATGTTCGCTGTGGAAAAAAGTATTGTGAGTGTGTGTGAAGTTTATACTGGTGATGTGAGGCGCAGTGATGCAGGTCTTCAAGGTATGTACAGCTCATTAGATTCACTTCTCCACTGATTTTACTGCACATGTGTTTTTATTTGTTATGATGCTCTTCCTTCTGTTCAATGTTTGTGTTTGATAATTAATTATTATATTATTAGATAAAAAACTGCATCCCTGTTCTGGAAACACACACGCACGCACGCATGCACATACACACACATGAGAACAACTCACATGCCAGACTCTGTTGCAAAGCTGTTTGCTGTCATCTGATATCCACTCGCTGCATGTGGCTCAATCCTTTCTCATTCTTGGGATTTTTTCCAATTTTCTGACAAACAATCATTTTGGGAACTGCAATTACAGCCTTCTGTTTAGTAAACAATAGACTGTAGAAACGGTACAGCCCAGCAGCTTGTTTGCTGTATTTTCTCAACAATGTCCGAATGCTGGAACAGCACAGCGCTGTCCTTCAGTTCAAGCCATAAAACACAGAATAACACTATGCAACCAAAATGTTTTCATTTGTGATGTTCTGAAAATAGCAAGACCAGTGAGAAATACAATATTTGAGGCACTGAAAGACAAGAACCCAATTCATTAGATTGTAGAATTCCAGCTGTCGCTCTAACAAAGACACAGGCCGCCATGGAGAGACAGGCAGAGACCATCACTTGTGTTTTCTGTTATTTATCTCCTTAAGATGTCTTTCAACTGAAAGATCAATGACTGTTCAATATTATTTGATCTCTGACTCTGACCTGAGCCAGTGCACTCTGACCTTGTCTCCGAAACACAATTTGCCTCCAGTACAATACATCACCTGACCAGAGCTGTCCGCTCCCTAACAGTTATTGAGGGTGGAGAGGGGTCGTGGGAGAGGGAGGTGAAGAGAGGATGTTGGAGGAGACAAACAGTCAATACAAACAAAGAGTGACAGAAACTAAACACTGTTGTTCATGATTCACTTACAGTCCCCAGTAGCAGCTTCAATATGATATTGTTTCAGCAACAAGCAGTGTGTCTGTCACAGGAAACTGAAGAATAATCTACCTCAGTTATTTCAGCTGTATTCACATTATGCAGGGACCTGTTTTGAAATGCCACATTTCATCTGTGGAGTCAGATTTAGAAGCAGATGTTCGCATGTCTCTCAACATCATGTCTTTAAATAGTGTTGCTCCCTGACATGAAGGAACAAAGGTCTTATGACTGCTTTATGTGGCGGGATTGTATTTTCTCCTTTCTATCCAACACGGTGGCGAGTGTAGACCCTCTCTGTGCACCTCCCAACACTCACTCTCCACATGTTGTATGACATCATGTTGTCAGTGTCATGAGAGGCTCCAGGAGTGGATGTGACCCTCAAAGAGGTGAAGAGATACACAGCAGGGAGGAGGCCAGGAGAGAGCAACACAGTCCACTGCCAAGTTGACACACCTACACAGCTGCACACACACTGTGGGTTGCCAGAGGTTAATAAACATGCAAGTAGAAATATTCTGACCATTGAACCAACCAACTGGCATTAGCTGCCTCTTGCAAAGCCAAGGAGCAGTCTGCCACAGCAGGAGAGGCCTGATGGGAACAGTGAGGGAGCAAAGAGCCACAGTGTGTCTCAGATGTGACATTACAAGACTGACTGAGGGAATGATGAAGGTTTACAATGACAGATGAAGAGGAGAGTGATGATCTAAGGAGAAGCTGGTGGGACATGTGTACAGGTGATGATCTTTGTGCAGTGCTTTTACAGAACACCCCTGTCAGCCATTGTGCTGTATTGCTTTGGTATCCTTCTGGCCACACACACACACACACACACACACACACAGCTTCAAATTAAAATCTGCATGATGCGATTTTTAATATAATTATCCAATGAATTCAGATTATATTAAATAATGAAACTGGTTATTATCATTATCATCTTTTTTTTATTTCAATGCTAAAGTGTTAAAGCTATGTTATGTCCCGGAGCTCCATTTTCTCACCAGTCATAAACATGATAAAATAAGCACTTGCACAATACATGTTTGTGGAGAAAAAATAACTAGACAATAAAAACCTGCTTCCTCACAAAACACACGACTACAGTAGCTGAACGACTGGAGTTTGTTTTAACTTTGTGATGTTTGGATTAGTACTATAGTGATGGTATTGTCTTAGAGACTAATGGAAGTTGTATTCTAGACCAGAAGAGTACAAAGTTAGAAAAGGTGTCCATAACAGGAGAGAAATGAGATTAGGTGATGGTGGTCAAAGGAGCTTTTCTTATTGAAGACAACATGAGGCTCTGAGGGAGGAAGGTGAGAGCAGCTGGAAGAGGGGAGACGTGAGAGAGGTGTGTATTCTGCTGTCTCTTCCAGATGACTAGTCGACTCTCTAGGTGTGTGTGTGTGTGTGTGTGTGTGTGACAGGTCCCTGCGTCTCCCAGAGGGAGCAGCTCAGCTACCAGGAAGAAGAAATACAATCTTTTAGCTGGGATAATGGTTCCACACTGTAATGATACGCTTCTTTGTTGACCCAGTCACTTCTCTTCCTCCTGTACGTCTGTCATCCTAAAGGTGTAACTGATTTTGTTATTTACAGTGTACAAGCTTCTGTTCTTGACCAGGAGGAAGCAATTTGAAGTATCAATCAATATTAAGCAGTCCACTGCTGATTGACAGGGGAAAGTAAACTCTGTGAGAGTGGGCTGTGTTGTACGTTGGACTTGTCCGAGGCTTAACTCAGTGAACCATGTAATGAGAAAAGGTAACAAAGAATGAAATGTATTGTAAAGACTTTTCTTTTTTCTTTATCACTTCATGCACTTTTGCGGTGTGATGAATACAGCATACATTATTTGTGTTTCTCGAGCTGTAACTCTGAAATAGGCTTTTTGTCCAAGTTTTATATGAACTTACAGTCGTGATTCAGATCATTGTCTTTTATTCAGAATAAATGCTGTAGTGGAAATGTGTTTCAGAATTGGGGGTCAAGTCTTTGTATTGAACTGAGACACAGCTGAGATAATGTACAACACTCAATTATTTGTGAAGGTTTCCACTAGTGGAACATCACAGGGAAGAGGAAGGACTCTGCAGAGCTTACGTTCTCCCAGCTCTCCTGCATGTGCTTTGAGATTCTCTGTGAAGCTGCAGTGAAGCTGTGAGTTCAGGCTGCTCTGCTCACTTTATGGGATGAACTGTAGAGAGCAAAGTATCAGAAAACATGTTCATTCAGGAGTTTAGCTTGGCTGGATGTTGATCTGGGGATTGTTTTTAAAGTTATTATAATAGTTATTATCAATTATTAAGTTGTCATTAATTATGTATTTGGCAAATTATCATTTTGATCAACTAACTGCTGCAAAACAGTCAATAACATTTTCACTATAATCTTTTTACTTTGCGATTTTAAATCGGCACTCGCTGTCTCTGGCACCTGTGCAGGATTGAAATTAGATTCAGTTTTTACACACTGAGAAATGTAAATGGAACGATGGAGAAAAAGGTTTCTGTGAACAATTTATTCCCTCAGAGAGGAAGGACTTCTTGTATCAGTGTGACTCGTACAAGTAGAGAGGAGAGACTCTGCTGGAGACATTTTGATTTGGGGAGGGCTTTACTGCTGGGGTGTCCTTTGTCAGGTCAGTTGTTCCCTGTTGCCATTGAGTCACTGTTAGCCCGTCTGCTTAGAAATACAGATGACATGTATTAAAGATGTGTAGAGTGATGCTGAACGGGAGCTTCAGGTTATCATCTTTCCTAAGCAGAGAGGAGACTCAGCTCTCAGGCCACATTAAAGAACGTGTTACCATCACTCCTGGTTTAGTTGCATCTGCCTTTTGACTTTCACTTTGGAAGACTGCCACCTTTTTAGTGTGATGTGAGATTCTCTAAACATGGTCAGTAAATAGGCTGTTCTTGAATACAAACTATATATCAAAGGGGGCGGGGGAGGTTTTCTCTTGTTCAGTAGATTAGTTCCATAAGTAAGGTCAAAAGATTATGCTTACACAACATGTGTTGTGTGTCTGTGTCCTTTTAATCAACCTTGGCATTGAACTAGTATTTGATGTTGAATAGATGTTCTTGTTTGACAAGTAAGACTTCAGACATCATTTCAAAATATATATCTATGTACTGTACCATGAGGAGTCCAAAGAGAATCACTGCTGTAGAGCTGTAATAACCTGCACACACAGTAGAGATGTGATCAGTGTAATGGCTCTGACTGGGTCTGATGTCTCTGTGTCTGCTTGTGTCCTTTGCCTCAAAGAGGAAACAAAAAGGGACTTTGGAGTCTGAACTGTGAAATGAATACAGTGTCTGTCATGTTCTCTGTGCACTGGGCTGGAATATTATCTGGAATGACTCCACTACCAGCCTGAGTTCAGATGACTGCAGCCATTTTATAAACATTCTCAAAAATAAATGATATCTTTCAGATCTGATAAGATCTTCCCCTCAGAGGGTTTTGTTTTTATGGAAATCAGTGTTACTTTACTCTGCTGTTAAAGGGAGGTCATTCTTATTAAAACTGTATCTGTTCTTAAAGAGAATATTTATTTCATGCTTTGTTCTTTTTTACGTGGTTTAAGACTACAAGGGGATTAGATATTGTTATTTTAAAGACTAAAGCCTTATTACCTGATGACTGATACTCACTAATAATTCATTTGACCTAGAATGGCTAAAGCTGTTGCCAAGGTTACCCTGTGTGCTCTGTGATTGATATGAGCGTTATAAACAGGATTGGAAAGTGTTCAGGGTCTGATGAGATTATTTCATTTGAATGTTAAAGTGCAGGATATAAAGATATTTTATTATTGTTGAACTACATATAAAATAGTAATATTTAATATGTAAGAGTCTGAAGTCAAGTTATATAACAGCTGATGTATTTGTTTTGAACATGCAGTATGAACATGTTAACTGAACATATGCTTTCTGTGTTCTTGTCTTCCAGGTAAGTGCTGCCAATGACCTCCTTCAGAAGAATAAGAGATATTTAACAAAGATGCTCGACTATCCTCGGCTTCATTCATATCTGAGTGGGTTTGTTCTTTGTTTTTACAATAAAGAGAAGAAAAGTGTCTTCAGATGGTTGCGTAGTGTCTTCAGATGGTTGCGTAGTGTCTTCAGATGGTTGCGTAGTGTCTTCAGATGGTTGCGTAGTGTCTTCAGATGGTTGCGTAGTGTCTTCAGATGGTTGCGTAGTGTCTTCAGATGGTTGCGTAGTGTCTTCAGATGGTATTGGAAGGACACCGGCTTCATTTGATTTCCCTCTGATGCTCCATACAAACACTCAAGGATAAATCTAACGAGAAGAAAGAGCAGCTCTGCTCTCAATATCAGCATACTGTAGTTTTTGTGAAAATTAAGGTTGTTGTGTTAAATGAAAAGGAATGCAACAGTTTACAAAGGAAGAAGAATGCTACAGTAGACTTTGATTAAGATTCAAGTGTTTGTTGTTGTTCATTATTTGTTTGTGAGACGTTGTGGTTTACTAGTTCCCCGTAGAGCAGAACCCAGCAGATACCTTTAGCCTTGTTACCATCAGTGTTGGCCTTGTGTTTTTACTGACAGGCGAGGCTTTGTGTTGTCAGGCTGGAGTATCTACTGGATGTTGATATTTTATACAGAAGCCCTCCGGCTGCAACACAGAGAGAGATACATGTGTGTTCAGAGCCAGTGAAACTTTTCTCTTGATGTGGATGTGTGGATAGTAGGATGGGAAGTGTCATGGCTGACTAACAGGGATCAGCTGTTGGCCTCTCCAACCCAGAGGATCATCGTTATCTTCAGTTTGAAACTCTTGATTCTCTTTGTTTGCTATTCCCTCCTCCATCTCCTTTCAGCAAAACACATATAAACAGCTCTCACATTTCACTCAATAGATTAAAAACAGTCTGTATTGTAGGTTATTTTTATTTTGCTGGAGGTATTTCAAATTGTATTCCCTTCATAACTATTTGGAGAGATCAGTAAGCTAAGGAAGATTAGAACAAGTTAAAACAGCTCACATAACCTCAAACATTTGCAGAACCTTCTTCTGAATGTTTTTGAAACATGTGTGGTGACAATTCTGTTAACAAAGATGATCAAAAGATACTAAGTTTATCTTTGAGTCCAGCAATGATGCAGTGAGTGACACACACTGTGAGACCACCGTGAGCGGCTCTACTCCAAGTCTCTCACGGATGAGTGAGCTTCTCACCCTATCTGTAAGGGAGACACCAGCCACCCGCCCGAGAACCCATTTTGGCCGATTGTACCAGCAATCTCGTTATTTCGGTCATGACCCAAACTTCATGACCATAGGTGAGGGTAGGAACGAAGAGTCTTTACACTTCAGGTGACTCATAGACGGTCAAGAGAAGGGTAAGGGGAAAGTACTGCTGCAACTAGTTAGGACAGAAACTGGCTTTAATTAGTTTCGGCCATCGTCTGCTCGGCGCAGCCCCACTGTGTCGTTAACAGCTGGCTCTTCTTCACACAATGAACACCTAGGTTATCTTGAGGTGATACCTTCACACAGTACTATTTCACTAATGAGTACCAAGCCATGGCAATAAGAAACAGGGCAGTGAAGCGATGCTGTAATTTTCCATTAAACCTGTT
The DNA here is from genome assembly GCF_900634415.1 of Cottoperca gobio. Classification (NCBI taxonomy): domain Eukaryota; kingdom Metazoa; phylum Chordata; class Actinopteri; order Perciformes; family Bovichtidae; genus Cottoperca; species Cottoperca gobio. Next base: position 6,241,486 of record NC_041367.1, read on the forward strand.
TACATGAACTTATTGCTTTGTTTCTGCTGTGTAAAGTGTTGTGTGATTTAGTACTTCTAAACAGGCCCGTTGACATTTTGACATGTCACAGCTGAAGAAAGTCCAGGTCTAATTAATGACACTAATGATGACTGCTTTAACTGCGGTGTCCCAGTTTCAGGTATTGTGCAGGCTGGCTGTCTGTCTGGTATATTGGGTCACTTAAATGGAGCAGAGTCCTCGTTAATGTTATTAGTGACACCTGTGCTTTTCCTGCTGTGACAAGTCTCTCTGGTATAATGTCTCCATGTTCTGGCCCTGTTTTTACGACACGCTGCTGATGGAGCTCTGACTTCCCTCTGCTGGCTGTGGTTTGGTCAGACATTCAGGATCCTGTGACATTGATGACCGTATTTTATTTTATCAACATCTACTACATAAGTATAAACAGTCTGAGAAACACAGATTCTCTTATATCTGTAAACAGAATGAGCTGAACTCAGATCAGTGCTGCTGGATGACTTGAAAGGTGGAATAAGCAAATTGAAATAATAAATGAGTGACAGCACTGGTATTACTCTGCCAGTCCATCATACATCTCACTCTGTCATCGGTGCAGTCATCTACTGTGTTGATTCATGCATACAAAACTCAGACAAGAAGAAATTATACAAACAACAAAAGCCATTATCTTCTTGGATGAATATTAGAGAGATTGACAGAATAGTAAAATAAGCATATCAAGATTGAGGCGATATTCAAAATGATTTTTAGTTGTGGAATTATCAGGCTTTTTAATCAGATTACCAGGTGAAGTGTGAAGGAACACTTCAGCTCTCTGACGACTGGTTTTACTCTGGCCTGTGTTCATTACTTTCACAACATGCAGTATTTGTACACTAAACTCGAAGCTTCTTCTAAATGTGTTGTTGCTGTAGATTGTATCTTTTCAGCATCTAATTATCATACATTGTAGTTTTGGAAGGTGGCAGGTACAAACAGGTAGTTTTGATCTAGAGAGCAGAGGCTGTGAGTCTGAGGTCGGCTCAGAGATTACACATAATGTATATGTCATGTTTTTCCAACCACCAATCTTCTGTGTGCCTTTCTACTATTTATTCCAGTCTACATTATCTACTTGATAGCAACGCTACAATAATAAAGAAGAAGCTCGTTCTGTCCGTCCCTGTTCTTCTAAAGACATTGAATGAGCGGGCCGGATTACATTTTGACATTGTCTGGACAAACTAAAACTGACACACACATCTGCACACCAATCCATTTTGTAGCTGGTGTTGTTCCATGACATCTGTGACTCCATAAAGAACAACAGTCTCCTGCACAGCTGAACACAGCAACAACACTTTCTGCTCCACCGACACTGCAGATGGATACAGTCTGAGGGAGAGGAGAGCCTTGGATGTTTGTCTCGCTCTTTCTTCCCCAACCCTAACCCTACAGATTGTCTGACAATTGAGTTGACTGACATTTAATTTTGTACATTTGATGACATGTAACCTTCTGATATGCTCCTCACATTCTAATATGCATTTGAACAATCCAATATAATTACGAATACTAACTTTCAAATGACATTTGATGTGTTTTGATGAGATAGCAGTAAATTAAGATTGAGGGATGAATGCATTACAGTTTAACAGTCTTGTTGTGACTTTATTCACTGTGACATTGAGTCTGTTTCAATTTCAAGACATGTTGTTTATCTGACTGATGATGAGCAGCCACCATCATCAGCGAATCTTAATACCCATCTACACTCACAGTTGGATGGTTATTGACAAGCAGCCTGTCAGTTAATATTCATGTCAATCATGACTTATATTAATTCAGTACAATTTGTTGCAAATAACTGTAAACTCTGACTGTTGTTTGTGCCTATGCCCCAAACCGCAGTTCTGAGTATTCGGCCTTCTTGGAGACCCTGAATGGAGCCCTGCAGGTGGCTCCAGTAGGGGACTCCGTAGTCTTGCTGGGAGACTTCAACGCACACGTGGGAAACGATGGAGACACCTGGAGAGGCGTGATTGGGAGGAAGGGCCTCCCTGATCTAAACCCGAACGGTCGTTTGTTGTTGGACTTCTGTGCTAGTCATGGAATGGCCATAACAAACACCATGTTCGAACATAAGGATGCTCATAAGTGCACGTGGTACCAGAGCACCCTAGGCCAAAGGTCAATGATCGATTTCGTAATCGTATCATCTGATCTGAGGCCGCATGTTTTGGACACTCGGGTGAAGAGAGGGGCGGAGCTGTCGACTGATCACCATCTGGTGGTGAGTTGGATCAAGGGGTGGGGGAAGACTCTGGACAGACCTGGTAAACCCAAACGGGTAGTGCGGGTGAACTGGGAACGTCTGGAGGAAGCCCCTGTCCTGGGGATCTTTAACTCACACCTCCGGCGGAGCTTTTCAGCCATCCCTGTGGAGGTTGGGGGCATTGAACCTGAGTGGGCGATGTTCAAAACCTCTATTGCTGAAGCTGCGGTGATGAGCTGTGGTCTCAAGGTCTTAGGTGCCTCAAGGGGCGGTAACCCTCGAACACCGTGGTGGACCCCGGTGGTCAGGGAAGCCGTCCGACTGAAGAAGGAGTCCTTCCGGGTTATGTTATCCGGGAGGACTCCGGAAACAGTTGCAGGGTATCGAAGGACTAGAAGGGCGGCAGCTTCTGCCGTGTCAGAGGCAAAGCAGCGGGTGTGGGAGAAGTTCGGAGAAGCTATGGAGAAGGACTTTCGGTCGGCACCAAGGTGCTTCTGGAAAACCATCCGGCACCTCAGGAGGGGGAAGCGAGGAACCATCCAAGCTGTGTACAGCAAGGGTGGGACCCTGCTGACTTCAACTGAGAAGGTTATCGGCCGCTGGAAGGAGCACTTTGAGGAACTCCTGAATCCGACTAACACGCCCTCTATGGTTGAGGCAGAGCTGGAAGCTGATGGGGGATCATCGTCAATTTCCCTGATGGAAGTCACTGAGGTAGTCAAACAACTCCACAGTGGCAAAGCCGCAGGGGTTGATGAGATCCGTCCAGAAATGCTGAAGGCTTTGGGTGTTGAGGGGCTGTCTTGGTTGACACGCCTCGTCAACATTGCGTGGAAGTCTGGGACAGTGCCTAGGGGTTGGCAGACCGGGGTGGTGGTTCCCCTATTTAAAAAGGGGGACCAGAGAGTGTGTGCCAACTACAGTGGTATCACACTTCTCAGCCTCCCTGGTAAAGTCTACTCCAAGGTACTGGAAAGGAGTGTTCGGCCGGTAGTCGAACCTCTGATTGAAGAGGAACAATGCGGATTCCGTCCTGGTCGTGGAACAACAGACCAACTCTTTACTCTTGCAAGGATCCTGGAGGGGGCCTGGGAGTACGCCCATCCGGTCTACATGTGTTTTGTGGATCTGGAGAAGGCGTATGACCGGGTCCCCCGGGTGATACTGTGGGAGGTGCTGCGTGGGGTGAGGGGGTCACTTTTGAGGGCCATCCAATCCCTGTACGCCCAAAGCGAGAGTTGTGTCCGGATACTCGGCAGTAAGTCGGACTCGTTTCCCGTGAATGTTGGCCTCCGCCAGGGCTGCGCTTTATCACCAATCCTGTTCGTGATGTTCATGGATAGGATATCGAGGCGTAGTCGTGGAGGAGAGGGGTTGCAGTTCGGTGACCTGAGGATCTCATCGCTGCTCTTTGCAGATGATGTGGTCCTTATGGCATCATCGGTCTGTGACCTTCAACACTCACTGGATCGGTTCGCAGCCGAGTGTGCAGCGGTTGGGATGAGGATCAGCACCTCCAAATCTGAGGCCATGGCTCTCAGCAGGAAACCGGTGGATTGCCTACTCCGGGTAGGGAATGAGCCATTACCCCAAGTGAAGGAGTTCAAGTACCTCGGGGTCTTGTTCGCGAGTGAGGGGACAATGGAGCGAGAGATTGGCCGGAGAATCGGCGCAGCGGGGGCGGTATTACAGTCACTTTACCGCACCGTTGTGACGAAAAGAGAGCTGAGCCAGAAGGCAAAGCTCTCAATATACCGGTCGATCTTCGTTCCTACCCTCACCTATGGTCATGAAGGCTGGGTCATGACCGAAAGAACGAGATCACGGGTACAAGCGGCCGAAATGGGTTTTCTCAGACGGGTGGCTGGCGTCTCCCTTAGAGATAGGGTGAGAAGCTCAGCCATCCGTGAGAGACTCGGAGTAGAGCCGCTGCTCCTTTACTTTGAAAGGAGCCAGTTGAGGTGGTTCGGGCATCTAGTAAGGATGCCACCTGGGCGCCTCCCTAGGGAGGTGTTCCAGGCACGTCCAGCTGGGAGGAGACCCCGGGGAAGACCCAGGACTCGGTGGAGAGATTATATCTCCTCACTGGCCTGGGAACGCCTCAGGATCCCCCAGTCGGAGCTGGAGGATGTGGCCCGGAGAAGGGAAGATTGGGGTTCCTTACTGGAGCTGCTGCCCCCTCGACCCGATCCCGGATAAGCGGTAGACGATGGATGGATGGATGGAACTTTCAAATGACATTTGATGTGTTTTGATGAGATAGCAGTAAATTAAGATTGAGGGATGAATGCATTACAGTTTAACAGTCTTGTTGTGACTTTATTCACTGTGACATTGAGTCTGTTTCAATTTCAAGACATGTTGTTTATCTGACTGATGATGAGCAGCCACCATCATCAGCGAATCTTAATACCCATCTACACTCACAGTTGGATGGTTATTGACAAGCAGCCTGTCAGTTAATATTCATGTCAATCATGACTTATATTAATTCAGTACAATTTGTTGCAAATAACTGTCAGTAGCACCTGCATTACAGTAAATACAACACGTTCCCAGGCCAGTGAGGAGATATAATCTCTCCACCGAGACCTGGGTCTTCACGGGGTCTCCTCCCAGCTGGACGTGCCTGGAAGACCTCCCTAGGGAGGTGCCAAGGTGGCATCCTTACTAGATGCCCAAAACAACGCAAAGAAGCAGCGGCTCTACTCCGAGTCTCTCACGGATGAGTGAGCTTCTCACCCTAGGGAAATTATGGATTGTCCGATTCCAGTCATTTTTTGTAGCTCTGGGGGGACTGCCATTTGTCAAGATTGTCTGCAACTTCCCTATATGTATGTAAGGGAGACACCAGCCACCCGCCTGAGAACCCATTTTGGCCTCTTGTACCCGCAATCTCGTAATTTCAGTCATGACCCAACCTTCATGACCGTAGGTGAGGGTAGGAATAAAGATCGACCGGTAGATCGAGAGCTTTGCATTCTGGCTCAACTCTCTTTTCGTCACAAGGGTGCGGTAAAGCGAATGCAATACCACCCATGCTGCTCCGATTTTCCGGATCCCTACCCGGAGTAGGCAATCCACCGGTTTCCTGCTGAGAGCCATGGCCTCAGATTTCGAGGTGCTGATCCTCATCCCAACCGCTTCACTCGGCTGCGAACCGATCCAGCGATGGCTGAAGGTCACAGACCATATTATCTGCAAAATGCAGCGATGAGATCCTCAGGCCACCGAACTGCAAACCCCTCTCCTCCACGACTACGCCTCAACATCCTGTCCATAAATATCACAAACAGGATTGGTGATAAAGTGCGGCCGAACCCTCCTTTCCAGCACGTTGGCGTAGCGAAGTTTGATACCCCTGTAGTTGGCACATACAAACCACCACCCCGGTTTGCCACCCCTTAGACACTGTCCCAGACTCCCACGCAATGTTGACGAGGCATGTCATCCAAGACAGCCCCTCCACACTCAAAGCCTCCTATTTTCTTGCTATCCTATTAAAACCTTCACCTGATTCTTTAGTCACCTGGTATACACCTTGTTTTAACAAAGAGGGGCCGTTGACTGTTCCTATCCTAGTTTAGGGACCTCATTAATGCTGAAAATAGACGCTGCATATTTCACCGTTCATTGGTGAGCGTTCAGGGTGTGCTGTGTTCTCTTAGAAACAGACATCTTGAAGGTATTGTAAAGGCTTGGTTAAAAATATGAGCCACAGCCTCAGCCCTTTATGGCTGACCACACTGATATGAGACGTTCAGTGTTGGTTATTACAGAGGTTCAATGGTCCATGAGAAAGTTTTAATGTAGTGAGGAAACTGGAGGAATATGGGCCTCCCAATACGTTATTCTTCACAAGCTATTTCACCCTATTTTCAAATATCATTATAAGAGAATATATGTGTACCCAGTATGGAAGTTGTATTGAATAGCACCGTTTGAAACCTCAGACAGTGGCTGGCAGTTGTTACTACTCTGTCTATAATTTGATGACAACATTAGCTGCCTCTCTGACCAGTGAACTGGTAATACAAAGTAATGTAGGAAAATAATATAAATAGTAAATGAGATTGGTTGTGGATTTACTGCATGTGCATGAATGTTTATATGTACTGCAGCAGTGAGACCATATGATTGTACTAAAGCCTGGTAAATGATTCCTCCATGTTGGCATTTAGCCAATATCTCGGTACCATAGCTGTCTTGCACTATTGGGTGTGTAAGTTATCAAACATGCTCTGCTGCACCTGTTTCCTGATGCACAACATTACAAACAAGTGAAGTTATTCAAACTGACTGCAAGCTTCAGTGAAGGAAGTCAGCAGAGACATTATAGGTAAAGAGACTCAACTGATGCATCTCAACTAGAATTTGAGAATGTAAATGTACCACCATGGAAAGTTGTCTATTACCCTTTCTGTCTCAGCTTCCCTGACTTCAGTCCACCTACTTTGGTTAGAGCAGAGATGTTTTTATCCTTTGTGTCTCACACCTGTCTGATCGTATCACAACACGTCTGCTCAGCTGATCAACAGTGTAGCCCAGCAGATGGGGAGCTGATGACCGTTCTGATAATAGAGATCTCATCGTGACTTATTTAACAGACTCTGTGACACTGTTAAATGTGTCCGGTCCTTGTTACTCTCCTCTCCTATCCGTCCAGGTTCTCCTGTAGCTTCTCCTATAAAAAGCTGGACAGCTGTCCTCCCTCCAGTCTGTCTTCTGTCAGAGCCAGAGGGCAGGAGCTGCTCTCGTGTCCTGTCCTGACACTGCTCGTGTCTGTTTACTCAAACAATTACATGTATGTTGAGAGGACTAACTTGCTCAGTTTTGCTGCAAGGAAGAAGTGGGCTTTTGAAAAGACTGACTGTTTAAAAAAACAATAACTTTAACAATAGCTTTCCTATAATTTTGATTAATGAAATCATGGTGACACTTTCTTTACATTAGGCTGCCTGCCAAGACTGTGTTCTGTATAAATACTCCAACTATATCCAATACAATTAGAACTGGTTGTTCTTTGGAGCATATTAATACATTTTCATGACAGGAAAACGTCAAACTCTATCTGTATGTTTAGAAATAGAACCATCTCAGAAGCAGCTACTGTATATTGTTGATCTGTTGTCATTGTTCCAGACTGCTGAACTTTGAGATCAACAGTCTCAACACAATCTCTCTTTTCTCCTTAATCTGAATATTGTTTTGACTTTTTCCTCCTCCTTGCTCTCATCTATGAATTGAGATTCCAGCTGCTGCCTCTCTGTTCACACCAAAGAAACATGATGCTGTATTGGAAAATAGGGAGCTGGAAATAATATGCTCATCATTTCATAATAATTAATGTTCTCTTTTGTAGGTCAACAGTAGAAAGACAATATCTCTTATTAGATGTGGTTTTGGTATTTGTCACTGTGCCTCAAGAGGCATTAGACTTAACCAGGTACTTCGGCAGTGAGCAGTGGTCCAATTTATTAAAGATGCAGCGGTATTTCTCACAGGAATAAAGTAATAGGGTTTGGATTACAGTCCTATCTTTGTGGAATTTGTTTTCTCTTTTGTTCTACAGTTATGTGTATTTGATTGTGTTGCTCATCTATTTCTACTTGCGTACAATGTGTTCTATGAGAGAACAAAACAGTCATTCAGAAAAAGCTCTCAGTAGAATGAATCCACTGGTGGTCCAGTGAGATGACTCCACTGGGATGGATTCATTAGAGATAGACTAAGAATCACTTTATTCACTACAGGGAACAACATCAGAGAATCTTGAGCTCCAGGTGTCATTAACATCACAGTCCAACAACAGAGTGTCAGTAACTTTACTGTAAATGATACATGTCTGGATGTCTCAGCGTAAAGTAAAGACTCATTTCAGGAAGTTAAATAAATGCACTGCCGGTCAGTTCTGTAATGTATCCTGATACTTAATGTATTGAACATCTTTTAAGTGCTTTCTTTTGTGTGTGTGTATGATTTTTTTTTTTTAGAACCATGAGACTTCACAGTGAGTAGATGGTCTTCACTGACCTGCATTCATGTTATATTCATGATACTTTTGTCAGGGATTCAAGAACTTCTATCTTCTTCCCACCGACAATAGTATTGTATTTTTAAAATGTCAGACCTCTGTACTATATGTATATATCTGATAAAGATTGGTGTTTGTGGGTCAGTGTTTATCTCTGGAGATTTACATGATGGGTGAATCATTGTGCTGGCCAATACAACCCATTTAAACGGATGTAAAAGCATTATATCACACAATGCAACATACAATAAATCAAATTAAATCTCATGGGAAATGCCCAATGGACCTTTTTTCTTAACTATGAACAATAAACAATATACCCACAGTAACTCAAACATAGATCACAAAGATTTATTGTAGGAATCAATGGAATTTTACTTCACATAAATCATAGAAATATGTATAAAAATGTAAAAATAATGGTTTGGCTTTCTTTGGACTTTGGAATCTGTTAAACATATTTCTCCGTTGAAGTATGAGTCTTGTGATTTTGTTAATTAATAATTCACATGTTTTTCAATTAATTTTTACAGCATGAGTAAAACTCACTACAAGCTGCTACATACTCCTGTGGTTCTGCTTTACTTCAGTGTTGCTTCATGTGCCACTGTGTTTGTGTTGGGCCTGTTTCCTTTTAACAAGCCTGGCTGCTGATTCCTCATCACTGATGTGTGTCAGAGAAGATGTGAAGACTAAATGGAGGGAATACATGAGGAAATGTATTTTCCATCAACACAATGCTTTAAATAAACAACTTCAGCACTTTGTGGATCAACTTTCTGCATATACAGTTATAAAGTTAATACAGTAAAGGTGAGATCATCCATCAAGTTAATGTGCAGGTTGTTTGATGTGACTTTAATGTCATTTTAGTTGAAATGGGACATTAAATAGTCTGCAGATGGTATTTCAGTCTAAGATCTATGTTGTGCTAAGAAGAGGAAACTTAATAGCACACATGCATACGAGTTTCCAAATACAAAATACCAGAAGCTGTGAAGTTATGCAGCAAATGAGCTTTTACTAAATTAAAGATCTGTCAGGATCTCACATCACTATCAATCCTCAGTAATGATGTTTTAGATCAAATCGGCACATTGGGCCCTGTGTTTCAATTTGGGCTGGAATATCTTTGGATGGCTTTAGTGGGCTGTGGCGACTCTTGTCCACAGTCCGTTAGAAGGATGACAGAGAGGAGGTGTAATGTCACACACAGATTTATTCTCACACAGGTAAGGTTACTTTAACGGTCACAGCTGACAAGTCGCTCTCCTGTCCGTCGCTCTGCTGTCTGCTGCGCTCCTGCTGCGCTGTGTCATCGCTGAAGGAGCGTCTCTCCTACTGCAAGAGAACAGAACCGGGCCATCACCATACATTTATTATGTGACTGATTACCTGATTGTTATATGATGTATGTTTTTACAACATAATTCCTCTGTGACAAACTAAGAGAGTCAAATGTTTAGTTTTTCATTATAAGGCAGAGTGTTGCTTCCCCTGACTGCAGCTCTAAACAGATGGTGAAGTTTTGCTTCAGTGACTCTGAAATCATGCAGCTCTTGTGACTCAGTCAGTCTGAGAAGAAGAACACAAAGGTGTAAAACATGTATTTTAGATCCTGCTACTCATCCAATATGTCACTATTACATGCCGGTTTGTATATCAGACTGAGAGTCAATCCTGTAAATGTCGTCCTTGTTTTCTGTAGAATGGCTTTTAGAATGTTCCAGACTTTCTTATGGTTTTTGACTTCCTGAGATTTGACTCCTGATAGAACACGTTCAGGGAAGAATCCTTTTAGGGAAACTCTCTGTTTCTTTGAAAACTGCTAAATTGAACTCTAATAAATTGCACAGCCATGAAGTACAAAATAATTTACGTGACGCTGCGTTGGAGTAAAGTCTTGTTTAGATGTTGCAGAGCTCTCAGCCATCCTGAAGAATGAGACAATCAGAAAGTGTATTTGGCCTTTGAGGAATGTAATTATGTGTCTGCCTCAGAGCAGCTGGTATAATACATTATGTTTATGGCTGCTTTTAGCCGACTGGACAAATTGAAAACAAACTTAGTTTGTTTGTGCAGATAGATGAGACTCTGATGTGTCTACTTACACTCATATTTTAATGCACACACACGCACACACGCACACACGCACACGCACACACACACACACACACACACGCACACACACTTCTACAAGTAATTATAGTTTGTTTTGTCAGAGCAGCATCAGGACCAAATTCCATTTGAGTTATGTGTTGATTTTTTTTGTAAGGTTAAATTCCCACATACCTCTACATCTATCTATAAATATATGACCATATAAAGCAGCTAAACAAAATATTACAGCCAGATTGGCTGTATCATTTACAGGATCTATATTCCCAATCCACCGATTATCACACACAGATGTTGCTAATGTCTTCTATGATTTTTGACTGTTTTGTTTTTATCTTTTCTTCTTAATTTCTCAAAAAAGTCATTTTGAAGTCTCCACTGAGATATTCATACTTTTAACACAAATCCATGTTTTGTTTCGAGGCATGAAAATGTACTAAAAGCTATAAAATGTATCCATATGTTTATAGGGAAAAGTGATCATTTTCTTGTGGCTATGACAGAAGTTCAACAAATTGAGTCATTGTACTCTTTTTTACTAAGTATACTTTTATTTCAATGTTGTGGACATTCTGGAACTGTAACAGAACATTCTAGAACCATTCTAGAACCGTAACTGAACATTCTAGAACCGTAACTGAACATTCTAGAACCGTAACTGAACATTCTAGAACCGTAACCGAACATTCTAGAACTGTAACCGAACATTCTACAACCGTAACTGAACATTCTAGAACAGTAACCGAACATTCTACAACCGTAACTGAACATTCTAGAACCGTAACCGAACATTCTACAACCGTAACTGAACATTCTAGAACTGTAACAGAACATTCTAGAACCGTAACTGAACATTCTACAACCGTAACTGAACATTCTAGAACTGTAACAGAACATTCTAGAACCGTAACTGAACATTCTAGAACTGTAACAGAACATTCTAGAACCGTAACTGAACATTCTACAACCGTAACTGAACATTCTAGAACTGTAACAGAACATTCTACAACCGTAACTGAACATTCTAGAACCGTAACCGAACATTATATTAGTCTGTATGTGAACTATAACAGTACAAGTGGAGAGTAGGACACACTGTGATGTAGTGGTTATGGAAAGACTCCCACCATAGTTCAGGATATACCAAGAGTTCCATGATAGACCTTGATGTTTGCAAATTATTTCATATGAACATTAATATCTGCAATTCACAAAACACAATCTAAATACGAAGAAATGTGTAAACACTTAAACAGTTTTGGTTAAGTGATGATTGCAGTGTGTTTGCATCTGTTCCTCACTTACAATGTGTTCATTCTCTTTTCTGTATATTTTCTATATATTTTAACAGCTGATTGTGTTTTTAGAAGTTGTTCAGGCCATGCTGTTTTAGTCTCACACCACATGTCTCAGGGTTTTAGTGGATCCAGTGTTAACATTTGAAGAGCTAATGTACTAATTCATCTCTGATTGCTTGGAGGGTCTCTCTTATGAGCAGAGATCAGAAATGTTAGACCAGCCGTGATCACTGTGAGCAAGGTCAGATAAATCACATTAAGCATTCCTGGTTCTGTCTCATTCTTATCTTCATGTTGTTCTTTCTTTTCCTGAGTTTGAACTCTAAACTGCCTATCAGAGATATTTTAACTTTCAGATCAAAATTAGAAGCAGCTGCATTAGTAATTCAGTAATATATTTTTTAGTTGGCTGAAATTTCCACTTGATGTGAGTTCTGCATATATTACAGGACAGCACTTTACACTTTGGGGGGTTACAACAAATGTTGTTCCATCACTAATGTATTAACTCATCAACAGTGATCTTTCCTAATGCATGTTACTGCATGTTACTGAGGCAGAGACTGCTGTTTGACAGGAGGAGAGTTTAGTTTAGAAACCAGGAAGAGAATGTCAGGTGGAGGAGATGGTGGCTGTAGAGTCGGAACAGTGGAGTTTATAATGAACAGCTTCTGGATAACAAGCATGTTTGAACACACCTGGACTAGCTGTCAATCAAACCATCACAAGTCGTCACAGCTATCATTGCTACCACAAACACACACATTTAGTATTATTTTTTTCATCATCAAAATGTTAAATTTGTTCTCTGTTCAGAATCAAACACAGCCATACATTGTATAAATTATAAGTATACATTTGCAATGAATACATTTATTCACATTTGTTACCGGTGGTTATTTGATTTCCATCTTCTTCTTGCTGTCTCTTGTGCGGAAAGGAAATGTCTGAATGTGTCATTCCAACTGTTTGATTAGGACTTTTAATTCAATCTGCAGGAATATAAGGAAAACAAAAGTGCTGTAATCACATCTCATTGAAATGCACATTAGATGAAGGAAAAGTCTCTGATACTGGAACAATTAGGACATGTTATTTTTCTAAGAGCTGTGAATAACTTTGTCTTGTAAGCAGGGACTCATGTGAGATTAAGGAATCATTAGAACAACTGAAGCAGAAGGTGACGGGAGAGTGAGTTGTTAATGAGTGTGTTGTGTCTTTAAATCCTGGACTCAGCTCAATAAAACTGGACCATTCACCCTCTGGCAAGAAAACTGTACAGTTCACAGATCATATTAATGCTCTGAGGGGAGCACATTATATTATTTTAATATCTATTAGGAGACAAACAGCTGCAGTGTATTTACTGGGAATGTTGTGCTCATGAGCTTCATGTCTACTATTAATGCTGAGCAGTGTTCAGTATTGTGCCCATTAAAACGTGTCAATGGATTGATTTAAATCTAGAGTTTAAGTGTGTATGATGCAGTATCTGTGCTCAGTCTTGATCCCTGAGGCCTGTCTGTAGCTGAGATCTGCTTCACTGGAGGGAGAATCTCTGACGGTCAGTTATTTGCTATTTTCCTCTTTGACTCAGTTCAGTACTAGAGACATGATGTAAGATGTTTCCAGCTCTGAGATTAACTTTGTTGCTCACTTTTTCATTCTTTACTTTACTCACTTTCTGCTTAATTTCTTTTCATATCACATTATATGCCATTTTTTTCAGATTCACTTACCTTGTGTATAGGTGCATTCCTTCATTTCCATCTCTACTCTTTTTTTCCATTTCTCCTTCTTCTTATCTGTTCTTGGTTCCACCTGCTACATCATGATAACTTTTATCTCTACCCATCTGTTATGAGTTCCCAGCCCCCGTATGTGTTCACTACACAGGGGCAGAGAGAACGTGCTGAGCCCTCTTCTCCCCAGGACTCACCATTCATCTCCATCTGTCTGAACACACAAAACACACATTCACCTTCTCTTCCAGGGCCGAGCATGACAGTACAAGCTTCTCCCCTTCTAACTGAGGAGAAGAGACTCTCAGTTCTGTTTCTGATACATGCTCTATCTCCATGTTCAGCTCTCTGCTCTGAGTTTAGACTCTCATATCTCAGATTAGACTCGGAGGAAGTGGTTACTGAAGGCTTTAGATGGACACTGTCATAAATACTCACTGTAAAGGTCATGTAATATAGTCTGCAAGAGTTATGATGCCAAAATATGTTCACAGACAGACAGAAATATGAAAATCTGCTAGGACCACATTTTGCCATGAAGACACACACACAGATTCACAAGTTGAAAACAATTACAGCATCACTGTCACGGCTGGTAATAAATACATGTTTTATTCAACATTCAGAATGTGGCATCACCTTTGTCCTGCAGCTCATTTCACAGCTCATTTCATGCAGAACTCCCTGTGCTGCTTGGAAACTAAAAGCCAAAAATGTTTGAGGGGCTGCAGCCTTTCTCTGACTGCTGGGTAGAGAGCAGCAGCCTTTATCCAAACAGGATAACTTCACTATAAGCTGGTACTTTTCTACAATTAGGCCTCTCTCTGGACACAGAGTGACACGTCTCTGCCATAAATGACAGCTGGGATAGTAGCAAATGTTATGAGGCAAGCTGCCAGGCACCATCATTAAACCAAACATTTCTTACTTCAAGCCTTTGTGCCTAAAAATAAAGAGATGTCCTCCTGATTCTTGTCCACCCATGTGCCCAAGGCAGACTTTATGATGCCCCCACTCAAAACCCCACTTGTAGGGTCTCACTGTTTACCAGTTTACTTTTACAGATGAGGCCAAATGTCCGTACTGGATCTCTGAGCAGGTGGAGGTTAGGACTTAAAGCTCAGGACAAAGCAGTAACTCATGAATAAGAATGTTTTATTACAAAAGTTTTGAATGTGATGTTTTTTTCCTCTCTCACTGGTTGAAAATGTATATATCTTAAGAAACCTTTTTTTATCTCCCTGAAGAGTCTGATCCTCCACATGTGTTCCTTTTTCCTTGGTGAAATATTTCTTCCAGCAAATCCAGCTTCTGCAGAATATCTTTTCTAAACTCAGATGATAAGATTCCCATTCAAAGCAGCTGCATTGATAATCCCATGAGACTATATGAGAGTATCGTGTTCAGCTGGGTGTCCTCCTCCCTCTCTGCAGGGTGAGCTCCAGCTGTACGGCTCTTGACTTCACAATGAACTAAGAGATGTGAGCCTCACTCTCCCAACACCTTCAAGTCTCTACACCATCTCAGAAGATGCACTGGGAAGATGTTTTGAATGGAGTTTGAATCATGGTGATGCTTTCACTCGAGTTAAACAATGAAATGAAGCGGACTGCACCTTTTCTGTTCTTAAAATCTTTGTGGTTAACGGGTCCCTTAAAAGGTCCCATGCAGCCCTGTGTGAGGGTTAGGATTCTGACTTTTTGTTATGAGATTGTAAAAACATTTCCTACAGTTTATTTTACAGCTGTATCTGTATTATTGTTCCTGGAAAGCAACTATATATTCAGCACCAGAATGTGGAAATAAAATGTTCCCTTCATGCTTCCCTTGTCGTCTGTAGCCTCCTGCACAGACCCACAGCACCTTAAACACTCTATTAGTTCTATCAATATTGCAGAGTCCTCCACAAGGTGAGATAATGTCTCATCCATGTGCCAGGACGTGCACACACTGATGTCATTTAAAAGATTACACTATACTGAGATTTGATAGAGAGGATATAACTTCCTGCTAAATGTCAACCCATCCAGCCGACAGAGAGCCGAGACAGATATCGATCTCAGGCAGCGACAGATCTGAGAGATGTGCTGTGACTCCTGCTGCTGCTGCTGCAGGGGATAAGGCAGGATACAAACCAATACAACACAGCAGCACCTGCTCTGTTGCTGTAAATATGTAAACAGAGGAGAAGAAGTGGAGACACAGCAGTGCAGGGAGACAGCAGCAGGACTACCACGTCTTTTTGAGAAAAGATCATCTAAGGAAGATGTTTAAAATATTTAAAATGAACATGCTCAATAGCATATACACAGACAACAGGTCTCTGTGGTTTGAATGTGTCCCTGACAAACCCTCCACATATAGCCCGCTCTCCATCTTCTATTGTAGCAACAGAGATAGTTCAACATTAACACAGAGAGGGTGATCTCCACTCTCACTGTGTGTGTACAAAGATGACAGATTACAACTCATGAGAGACGGACATAACATGAAGGACAGAAGCACAGAGATTAGAGATAGAGGACAAAACCAGAAGACAAGACAGAGAAACATTTGTTTTACTAGTTGAGGCAAATCTCAATGACAAAGCTAACGCTAACCCTTAACACAGTGTTGCATCATATAGCTAGTGCACTTTGGTGCTCAGCATGTGGATATTGTAGAGTCACAATGTTTCTGCTAGAACAGCATGAAGCATGAAGTCACTTCAACAAATACCAAGTGTGTGTTCTGTCCAAACTGGCCTCCAACACAAAGGGAAATGGGTTAGGGTTAGCATGCTGCTTAATGTCTGTGGAAAGAAGAGATTCAGAAAGCCTGCAGCTCATGTGATTGATGTTTTGTCTGCACAGATCATCACTACACAGATTACATCCACATCAGTATGTGATGACAGCAGTGGAAGCTGTTACAGAAGTCCATTATCAAGCACACGCTGTAAAGTGGTCTGAAACGCCTACTTGGTATTTAATGCTTATTCATTTCTAACATTTAAAAGTCAATTTATGTTTTCAATTCTTTAATTGCAAATCATGTTTTGACATTTGAATAATTGTATCTTATTTTCTTCACTTTATCTTATCCTCCTACACACCTTTAAAAAGAAGAACAGAGTTTAGAGATCGGTGGTGTGGACAGTAACTTGTTTGTATCTCTTGATGGAAACACACATGTGTTGTGTTGAATGAAGCGTTTCCTCCAGCAGGATGGATTCATTGTAGTGGACAAAGAGGAGGGTCAGTTCAGCTCTTTGTCACAGTTCAGCAGGTTTAACAGCTTCCTCACTGTCACCTATCAGCTGGAAGAGTTTCTATGTGTCTGCTGGAGAAAGCATTGTAGTGGATGAGGCTGTGTGGTGCAGCAGGGTGTGTTACTGCACCTGCCACTGTAGTGGAGACTGAGTTCTTTATATGAAGCCACATGTAGCTGCATCTTTTTCTACAAAGACATTATTGGTTCGGTTTAACTTAAGCAAGTGTAATGTTGTATTCTGGATATTCTCTCATTAATTGCATGCAGTCATTATTTTAATATATCATTTACTTTGGTCCAACTGAAACATAATCTCCCATCTTGTGTCTGAGAGCGATATGATACCATCATCTAAATAGCTCTGAACACCAGTCTTCTTACAAATAGAAACTGTTCATTAATAAATCCACACAGCTTTATTCAGTACAGCTCACCATTAAGACATGAAGCTCACATTGTGAGGTTTAAGCTCCACAGCCTTTGTTGTTTATACAGAGATTGAGGATTGAATATTCGGGCAGTGATAGATGTAATCACTGTTTGTTATGAGAGGCCTGTTCGTGCAGATTGTGGGTTTTGATGTTTTACATCACAAGATTTAAAGGAAAAACAATATACAAGGTGCAAAATGATGAGCATTCAACATGACATATTCTTCTGTAACTGCTTGAATATGACTCTCTCTATTTTTAGGTCTCATCAAAACACCTCTTTTATGGTGACTTCTAAAAACATTACATGTGGGAAGTGTACATGTTCAGACATTGAATGGCAGGGCTTTATAAAGTAAATCTGTAGACGACTCAACTGTCAGTTGGAAGGCTTTTTTATTTCTTCCTGAATATAGTTTTAACTGTCTGGTTGTCACAATGGACATTTTCCATAAAATATTTAATGAGTGCCTCGAGGCAGGAAACACTGAAGTCTAATGAAGTGTTGGAAAACATGGTTGTTTCATTTTGTGTGACAGCTTGTCTTGAAAAGAATAATATAAACTTTTTAGGAAGCAGTCAAATAGTCTTTAAAGCGCAGCTGGTGGATGTGGTTTGTTCTTCCTTTTCTCTTTTACTTCCCTTATTATTTACAAAGCAAACATATTTTGTCTTCTTTTTGTTTCCAAGTGTTTTTGCCTATTTATGAGCCGAGTGGATATTGTTTTTAGAGAACTAAGTGGCTGTTTGGAAGATTGAATAGGTTTAATGTCGACTTCAATGATGTGATTTGTCAATGCAAATTAAAGAGACCTAACTGAAACACCATATGGAGATATTTAGCTCAACAACTGCTGTGTATCTATTGTCTTAATGGGCAATGAAGGTGCAGGAAACAATGGATGATGACCAGAGGAATCCAGATTAATCACTTTACTGAACTGTTCAGTGTCTGACTACAACAGTCAGTGGAATAACAAAACTCAGGTCGTCAACAGCTGGAATATTTCTTATGTCTCAGTCTGAGGAAGCTGCCAAACAGCCTGCAGTCTGTGGGAACTGTGGTCATTATACCACTTATATAAACTGTGTGGCTGCAACACATGTCATGCATGCATTTCTTACAGTTTTCATCCCCTTCAGATCATTTCACTGTTAGTTTAACTTGTTCTATGCAGTCATACAATCACAGGTATCTGGTCTCTCAGGGGAAAGTGTGTTCTCATCATGATAATCATATGTTTGTGTCAGTCTGTCAGGCAGCTCCTAAAGGAAATGATTGTAAGTCTCTGAGAGGCCCTGCAGCCGTACAGACTGTCATCAGGTTCAATGCAAAGAATGTACCATTGTGATAAAATAACTGGCCATGAGTCAGAGATTATAATGATGATAGTTGATAAAGGTTGAAAAGTAAAAATAGTTTCTGCCGGATGAATACGAACAGACTGATAGTTACTTTGTTTCAAATACTCTTTTTTAAGGACTTTGCCCTTTATCAAAGTCTCCAGTTCAGTTTCATATTAAAACTGGAAATAAGTTTTAATTCACTGTTCAACACTATTGTAAACTCTGTTTACAATGTCCTGTATTCTTTATGTGGATGCTGCTGCCCAACGTGCATCATGTTATCTTCTCCACATTAATGTTCATCATAATTCACAGGGCACTTTATACATTGTTTATCAGGATTGAGCCTTTTCTAGCATCATGGAGCTCATTAACACTTGGCAACACTCATCTGTGATCCTATGAGCACCACTTTAAACCCAGAGCTAAAGATGCATTATAGTCATTTCATTTAAAAAAGGATAACTTCCAATATTGGACTATTTCCACGAGTCAGTATATGTGATGTGGGACTCATCAGACACAAACATCACAATATATTTTATGTTCTACTCGACCAGCATCTTTTTTTCTTACACTTGTATCATATCATCCAGAGTATCGTTGGCTTTGATCTGAAACTCAGCTGATATGTTTTGAAGAAAACTACGATGAAGAGAGAGATTCCAACACTGAGGTGGCTGTATGTGTGTTGCTGATCTCAGTTTGAGTTAGTGAGAGGAGAGTACCACTGCCTTGTGTTTGATCTTGGTTTCTCCTCTTCCTCCTCCTGGCTTGTCTGCATATCAAAGCCCCCGCTGGAGCCCTGCCTGCCCTCCCAGACCTCACATGCTCCACCATTCATCTGTATATTACAGTGGATTGTGGAGCTTCAATACTGTTTTTGTTTATGGTGTGTGAACATTCACTATAATACCATTTTAGTTTTCATAAATGTATCTGAGTTCTAAAGAAAAGCCCACATGAACTCTTCCTCACTCCAGTGCTAAAGCCTCCAGAGACCATGTGTTTCATTCACCACAGACTCTGGATCAGCCTCCGAGTACAGAGATTGCACAGTGAAATAACTTAAAACATGTTTTACAGCTGATCTTTACCTCAGATTGTCCATATTTCCTCACATATTTGTTTGTATTCTTGAGTCTCGTCTCTCATGTGTTTTACTCTGTGACGTCTGTGACATGTTCTACTGTTGTCTTTTATGTTCTGTGAAGCATGTCGTCCTCTGGTCTCTGTTAATGTGTTTGATGAGAGACATTGATGACAACCTGCCAGAAGCTGTGACTCAACATTCAGTCTCTCAAAGCTCATTGTTCAGGGTTCCCAGCTGCATGCTGGGTGAATAAAACTGTAGGTGGCTGTTTCCAGCAGAAAGCTCAGTGTAGCGACCTGCTCTGCTGGAGTAAACTATTTGTGAGTCAAAACTATGTTTGCAGGCCAAGAAAAACGTTAATGAAGAATTTAAGTTTCCAAAGCAAAACAAAGTCGGTCGATGTCCCCAGGCTGATCATAATAAAGCTCTGACCTTATGAATTTGACAGAGCCCATGTGTTGCACATGCGTATATTCTCTAACTCAACAATTAGGACCAACACTGGAATGTGTGCACCCAGTAGTGATATATGAGCTGACCTTTCACACTGCTGACACAATGAATGCATGTTTGCCAGTCTATGAGAGGGTCAGGAGAAAGTGAGTCGGCCTCTTGTCTGTGAAGCAAACATTGAAGACATGATAGTTCATACTGTTTAACAGACACACAGAACACTACACACCATCTTTCTGTTTCTCTGTCGTCCATATGATAAAGTTAATAATGGCAGAAAAAAATCATCTTTAAAACCATCAAGAGCACAGACGTTTTGTGAACGCATAGATTTGACACCAGCAGCACCAGATGGACACAGCATGATGAGATGTCTCTGCCATCAAGCAGCACATCACATTAACTAATGGCTCTCAGCTCTAACAAAGTACAACTAAATCTCCTCCCAGCTCTAAATAACAGGCAGGGAGTCTGTAGGTCTGGAAGTGAAACGTTCATATGGAACACAATAAATACCAGGAACTGTGTAAACTTTAAGTCCATATTTTCTCTTTTTCTATTTTGTGAAAATCTCATAACTGGCAAATCATAATATAAAAATATTATCTGTGAAATGAATGCTTTGTCATTTTCGTCAGCGTCAGGGTTCAGTAAATGCCTAAAATTGCTCACTTGTCATGATAACTTTAGATAATAGAGTCAGTAAGTTTATCTGAGCTGAAGTCTTTATCTATTCCTGAGAGAGATACAACATGACGGCATTTTTAAATCCACTTTCTGGTTCACTGCCTTTAAGTGTTGAGAGGATTATAGTTAAGGTGAACTGTAAACACAAGGCTTCATGTTATGAGGTAATGGATATTTGTGTATGAAGCAGGTTCTTTTGAACTCTGAAGCATCAGTAACTTCCTGTATATCTGCTATAAACTGATGTGAGTTGTGGGGAAGGAAGTCTTCTCAGCTTGGTAACTGGTATGCACAGAAATAATTGTAGTGAAGTGGAAATATCTCACTGTTGATGTACTTCAACTTCAATTCCATCTCTGGTAGTGATGCTGAGCTGGTGACTGTCTGTAGTGTCTCCGCTCTGATTACTGTCAACTTCCTCTTGCTGTCAAACTGAGTCCCTCCTACTGTAAGTGCTAATACTGTCTAGCTTCTAGTTCTGGTTGTTGCCGGCAGTGTAGATGTGCAGGTCTGAGTGTGGATTAAGCGCAGCAAGCTGCATAATTCATGCTGCATGAATCAGTCAGGGTGTTCCAGAGTGAGAGGCAGACAGAGACGTTTGATCATTTAACATTATTATGTGCAGAAATGTATCGTTAAGACAGCTGGTTCTTTGTCCTAATAATTGCATTAGAATTACATTTATGTCTAAGTACTAGATATAACTGTGTTGTAAAATAAAGTGCTGTTAAAGTGTCATGCCTACATAAATAACTGTTTAAGGTCACAGTCCATTCCTTTCTCTCGTATTACTTAATATAACTGAGGAGATGCTAAAGTGAAGAAATAAGAAGTAGATTCAGAGGAAGCTCCTCTCCTCTCTGTCCTCCCTGTCTCTGTTTTCCTGAATGTCAGGTGAACAGAAACAGCCCAGACATGCAGGCTCTTGAGTCAGTAATGGCCTCTTCTTCTCTTCTCAACAGCCACTACATCAGTGCACACAGTCTGTGCAGCTACATTGTCCTCTGCATCAGAAAAGAAGAATACTGTCTTCACTTGAGTCGTATTCGTCAGAGCAGAATGCCCTCAGATCAGTGCAGCTGGATGAACTGGAGGAAGATCATCAAAATAACAGAGTGACAGCACTGGTATTACTGTGAGAGTCCATCATAAACAGTTGATCCTCTCATCTCTCTCTTTCATTGGTTAAGTCCTCTGTACTGAGAGAAACCCTGAGCAGAGGAAACTATACAAACTACAGCATCACGATCCTCACCTGATGCTTTCTCTGTGTGCAGACAGAAGTGTGTAACATGCAAACAGAGCTGAGCTGCTTTGATGGTCCAGGATGACTTTGGAAATAGAGTTTTGAGAAATGAGTCGGCTGTTAAATCCCATCATCAGTTGGAGTTTAAACGTGTTTATCTTTCCTGCTGATGCTGGTGGAGATATGATTTCTTCAAAGAGTTATTTAGATTGAAAGTATCTCCCTGATCGTTTCATCTTCTTCATGCACATTTGCTTACTGAGCGTCACGCAAAGTGAAGCCGGATGTTTGAGTTTGAGTTGGTGTCTTTATTATAAGGGCCATTTCAAAGGCCACTCCTGTTCAACCTAATGCAAAATATTAATGATGCAACTGCTACACAGAGAATAATTGATGTTTCTCTTGCACCACGTTCTACTACTGCTGCTACTTTCTGGCTTTGCAGAGCTTTTATATATGTGTCGTTTTTCTTCTTCTTTCGGTTTCATCTCTGAGCATTCAACATAATTCTATTCAGACTCCATCTGCGAATAAGAGCGAGCCCTTTTCACCTCATCTCAGACCTGACCTCAGGTCAGCCTCTCTCATGCTGCCATGCCAGGCAGAGCTGGCAGACACACTGTCTCAGCCTGGCAGAGAGCAGATCCTGTCAGCCTCTGTTACTGCAGGAGACATCAGCTAATTAGGCAGAGACACAAGACACAGACAGGGATGAGTTTTCAGCCGCTGGATTGAACGAGCTGAAGAAGACGCTCTGCTCAGTTTTATAGATATCTAGTTTGTAGCTAAATGCTAATGTTACAGATAACTTTCCCCTGTGAAAAGTGTTGAAAGTCCCGATCATGATCACTTCTGCTGCTGCTAAATATTCAGCCTTGATGAGCACTGTATCACTCTCCATCTCTTACACGCCACATGATGCTGTCTCTTCATTTCAGAGTTTCTCTCAATACTGTAATCTCTTCTCTTTCATGTCTCCTGGACTCTTTCATCCTGAACCTTCTTCTGTGGATCCTGAAATGCAGGTAAAACATGACTTGTTGTTGTACTTCTGAGATGTGCAAGTTTACATGCAAGTGTGTGTGTATGCTGTGTGTCACAGTGTGGTTAGTGAGGAACCTGTTCTCACACCCAAAGCAGCTCTAAAGTGTTTCCATCTGTGTGCATGTCGATGGTGGGAAGTGTCATATATTCATGAAGTGTTAGTGTACCTATTGTTGTCAATCTTTAGTACACACACGCTATCAATCTGCCTTTAAACACATGAAGCAACTCATTCTAAAGCTCATCACACGGAGAGAGAATGTTTATTTATTGTGGTAGAATGACTGATATGTAGCAAGTGTTGATACTGGATGTGTTGATAGAGACAGGATGGCTCACAGTTCATGGCTGTCTTGCTCTCCTATTGTGTACAACATGGCTGATGAATTGAACCAAAGGCTCTGCCTCTTTCTTCTCTTTATCTTACATTGCTGTGTGTGTTTTATGAATATCAGCTGAGTTCAGTGATGACAACAAACGCAGACTTCCCTGACAGAAACATGTCTTCCTCCCTGACAGAAACATGTCTTCCTCCCTGTCAGAAACATGTCTTCCTCCCTGACAGAAACATGTCTTCCTCCCTGACAGAAACATGTCTTCCTCCCTGTCAGAAACATGTCTTCCTCCCTGACAGAAACATGTCTTCCTCCCTGACAGAAACATGTCTTCCTCCCTGTCTCTCTTTGTCGTTGTATACTTGAGGACAGTTGTTGTCTTCTCCAGAAGTGACTCATCAAAACTGCCCGATGTAGTGATACAGCAGACTCACAGATAATTACCAAGTCTCTATTTTCTTGATTGCATAAATGTTAACTTTTTCTTTTTCTTTATAATCTCAATATGACTTGACACTCAGCATTATTGTGCTTTCTACAATCATGCCAGTTATTGTGTATATCTAATTGCATTGTCTCGTGTAAACTGGTGGCCCAATACTTCAGCTCTAAAGGCTTTTCATGTGAGCTGAGACTGTTTCCAAATGGAACAGATGGAGACAGATCTCCACCATCAGCAGTGTCTGAACATACATTGGATTGACTTCAGCGTCACCCCATGCTGTGTTTGGATCCCAGATACAGTAAATAACGATTGTTTGTGGTGAACCCAAACTAATGAAGAAGCAGTCATTAGACTGAGTTACTGCTCTTAGATAGTGACCTCCCTGTGTCCTACTCCAACAACCTAAATCCTGAGGGAGCTTCTCTCAGTATCTCCTCAGACAGTAGTTCTAAAACCTTTCAAATCTAACATAACACGTTTTCACACTGACAGCCAAAGTTTAGCTTGAGGACAGAAATACTGTGAGCTGGACATTCATTATAAATCACCGAGAGGTCAGGAGCTTTCAACGTAGTGTTGAGTAGAAGACATGAGTGGCCTGCGCTCTTTACATTAAAGAGAACTTTCTCTCTAATGAGGGGATGTGATGAAGAGGACTCGTTGTCACTGCAGGGATAAAACTCTGATTACAGGACTGTGAAAGCCTGCGGAGTAATCCGAAACTGGAGATTTGCTGCAAAGCTTGTCTCGTAATATCAACTGTCTGCTTTTGATTTTAGGAAATACGTTCATCTTTTGTAGAAGTCATCTTTACATTGGATCATTTGAAACTTCAGTGTTAAAGCTGTCACCTGTCCACACTGGGATTACTGCTCAGTCTGCACCGACAGGATGAGACTTGGGTTTAACTTTAAAAATGGTCTCCAGGAAAACATGACCACATAAATATGTTTTCAACACTGTGCTTGTATGTGATGTGCACATAGTCCACATGATCTGCATTCAGTAAGGAAGTCTAAAGCCTGGAAAC
This sequence comes from Cottoperca gobio, assembly GCF_900634415.1. Lineage (NCBI taxonomy): Eukaryota > Metazoa > Chordata > Actinopteri > Perciformes > Bovichtidae > Cottoperca > Cottoperca gobio. The sequence goes on from NC_041367.1 coordinate 6,266,298, forward strand.
ATGCTTTAGTCTTCATCATGAGATCACACATTGGCAGATGAAAGTCATGATTATTAATCTGTATACATGTTGGTAGGATGTTGTTTCTTCTCTTTGTAGTTGTACAGTGTCCATTTTCTCTCATATGTGTTAAAACCATGACATAGCCATTCTCCCCAATGGACCATAAAACCTCCGACCCTCTCTGACTTCATTTCACGGGTTGAACTAGTTCAGTAGTGAAGTTGGACTTGCTGCGCTGCTCTCTTCTGTCCGACTGTTGGTGTGAGGATCAGAGGTGATTTGTGCTGCTTCACAGATTCTTGTAATAATGTGTGAACAGAGTAAGAAGCTGTTAAAGTGTCAGTGGGAATCTGAATGTTCTCAGTGTAAAGTAGCTTTAGCTGGTTGAGTTTCTTGTTCAGTACAGGATGAAAACATGCTGCTGCTCATACAGAGAGGGGAGAGGGAAGAGAGGAGAGGGGAGAGAGGAGAGGGAAGAGGAGAGGAGAGGGGAGAGGGGAGAGGGGAGAGGGGAGAGAGGAGAAGGGAGAGAGGAGAGAGGAGAGAGGGGAGAGGAGAGAGGAGAAGGAGAGAGGAGAGAGGAGAGAGGAGAAGGGAGAGAGGAGAAGGGAGAGAGGAGAGAGGAGAGGGGAGAGGGGAGAGGGGAGAGGAGAGAGGAGAAGGGAGAGAGGGAGAGAGGAGCGAGGAGAAGGGAGAGAGGAGAAGGGAGAGAGAAGGGAGAGAGGAGAGAGGAGAAGGGAGAGAGAAGGGAGAGAGGAGAGAGGAGAAGGAGAAGGGAGAGAGGAGAGAGGAGAAGGGAGAGAGGAGAGAGGAGAAGGGAGAGAGGAGAAGGGAGAGAGGAGAAGGGAGAGAGAGGAGAGAGGGAGAAAATGGTCTGACAGTTATTAACACAGAGATGAACATGTGTGTGTGCGCCTATGTGTGTGTGTGTGTGTCTGTGCGCCTGTTTGTGTGCGTGTGTGTGTCTGTGCATGGGTGTGTGTCTGTGTGTGTGTTAGTGTGTCTGTGTGCGCCTATGTGCCTGTGTGTGTGTGTTAGTGTGTGTGTGTTCCTGTGTGCGTATGTGTGTGTGTGTGAGGTTGTCTGTGTGTGTGTGTTAGTGTGTGTGTGTTCCTGTGTGCGTATGTGTGTGTGTATGTGTGTGTGTGTGAGGTTGTCTGTGTGTGTGTGTTTTCAGCACTTAATTTCAATGAATTATGTATTTCCAAAAAAAAGAAAATATGTTTTTAATATATTTAACTTGTTTTATTTTTTAAATGTAATATCTTGGGAATAAACTCATTTCCATAATGCTCAAACTGTTGCATGGTAACAGTATGTCTGTGCGTCCCACTGTGAGTTCCACTGGATATCAGATACAAGACAGAACAGCAGTTTAAAGGAAGGGAACGTGCCACTGGTTACTTCATAAGGTCAGAACATGCTCCCACCTCTTGTTCCTGTTGAATTACTGTCATGTTAGTTGTGACTTTTTGTTTTGCACATCAAGTCATCGTCTGAACAGGGAAAACGTTCACATTTCTACCCATAAAAAGAAACTATCAACAGACAGCTGCAAACTCAAACTCTTAATCCCAGTGAGAGCTCTGCTCTGGAGATCAAAAGGAGGGATTCTCACACTGAATACAGTTGAACTTGAGCTCTGCTCTCATTGTGCTGTGATCAGACACACTCTACGTGTCTGTGGTGATGATATATTGCACTATGCATGCTGGATAAATAAAACTTATGGAGATGTGATACATTTCTCTCTTTAACATTTATTGTCTCAGTTTCAATTCAGTTTAAGAATTAAGGAAAAAATAATAAATGAATAAAATTATTGGAGGAATCAAAATTATTCAAATCAAAACCATCACACTGTGTCACACACACACACACGCACACACACACACACACACAGATAAACACTCATGTGTGATATTACAGAGGAGGTAAATTGCTTCCACGGGGGATTGTGGGTAATAAGATAGCTCTTCTAATCAACAGCTGGTTCAAAAGGCTCGCCATCCAATTGCATGCTGGGTTATCACAGAAGTATTGTCAATTATTCAAAAGGACAAGATGTATTAATGAACAGTTGAAGGAGAATGCAGTGAATGTGGATCTAAATGAGATAAACATCCATGTTCTGCATGTGAGGGGAGCAGCAGACATACATTTATAGATATGAGATATGATACTATTTTAGTACTACTATTACTTTTGTGTGTTTACGTTACCGTTAGTATTTAAAAAATAAAGCTTTTATTTGCTGAATGAGTTCACACTGTGTCCTCAAAAGAAACACAAAGTGGTGTCAGTCACCATCCAGATGTGTTTAGCATCTGTCTTATATCCAGCTAGACCCACAGAGTGGTCATGGTGTCTCTTTGTGAGGAGACAGGAAGTGGACAACAGCTCTCAGTAGTTTCTCTGCCAGTTATGTGACAGCATGCGTTTGTGTTTCCACACTTCTTCTTCCACCCTGCAGAATTAAAGTAATTGCCCTTAATGATGGCAGAGTGGATTGATTTCCAGGTCAGAAGTGAAATACGAAATAGGAGAATTGGGGAAAACATCTCATTAAACATATGAGGACTGCAGAGAGGAATAACTGTGTGTTTTCTGATGCAGGCTGTTTACAGTTAGACTCCAGTGGGCTCTGTGACTGAAGGCAGTGGATGAACAGAGTTGTACCACAGTATGTGCATGTCAGGGACAGTGCTTGTTGGGAAACACATGTTGAATTATTCCAAGGATTTTACCTTCTTGTCCATCAGAAGAAGACGTATCCGGTAAAGTGTGTGTTTTTGGCATGATGAGCATTGTCGGCTCCTGATAGAATAACATTATTGAAGCTGCTTTTTCCTCAACTCCAGTATTCCCTCCACAGATTCCCTTACCTGAGGCTCATCCCCACTGCTTGAATTTGAATAAAGTTATTCATCTCCTCTGCTGGATGTTTACTAAAGCTTGAGGACACAACAACAGGAGTCTCAGAAGTAAATCATCAGTAAAGTGAAGCAATAAGCAGGTAGAAACTCTGGCTCCAGTTGTCCTTGTTGTCTCAGGGACAGATTGTTTTGGTTTGAGCAGATAAAGAAACAAATAGAGACACACATCAGAGCCACATGAACATCGTGACTTATTATCTTTAAACTGACGCCAACACAAACAACTCATCATTCAACATTTCATTAATCATCCATTTATCACAGCTTGATGAATGTGCTGCTTTAGTATTTGCCAGAAAATGCTCCACAGGAGTCTTCAAACTCAAAGACATGCAGTGACAGCAATGCTTGTTTTTATACTTTCAACATCCTACATTTGTATTTAGCTATAAAGTAAGAGCTGCTACAGAGAGAACAGCACATTTCTGTGGGCAGCGAGTGGAATAAATCATTCTGGGAGGACTCCCACTGGTCTAATCTGGAAGACTGGGTGCTAAATAATGAGTGTAATAAAAGGAGAAATGGGTGCAGTAAAGAAGAATGGGTGCTATGTTGGGAGACTGGGTGTTCAGTATGTGGTGCTGAGGGTGTTGCCGTAAACCAGTGTTACAGCCCTGTTGCACACTGTGGTGCTATTCTGTATTTATGAGCAGGATTATTCCCTTTCTAAAGATGTCAAATAATATGTTTCTTTCTTTTTTGTGTGTTGCGCATGTTTCAAGCAGCAGAGGCTGCTTTTGTATTCAGAGTGTGTGCGCATGTCTGGCACAGCCCGTTTCCCTCCAGAAGAGCAAATGCCAGCTGACACACATCTCAGGATCCTCCAGTGTGTGTGTGTGTGTGTGTGTGTGTGTGTGTGTGTGTCTTAAATGCAAAAACCTCTGTCGTCTTCACAGAAGCATTAGGGTTTTTTTTTTTCGCAAGGATCATATAATAAATGTCCATTTGTGTTTTTTGTCAGGATATTTTCATTATAAGGTGATAAATGAAAGGTATTGCTCTCTGTGGTGAAACAATATTCTCTTGGTTTTATTTTACATGTGAAGACGCTGAACTTCACCTCATTTCAGAGGTCTGGTGGCTACAACAGGTTTATAAATCCTGTCCTTTAGAAACCGTGTCTGAGAGGAGAGCATTTAAAGTCTGCCTACAGTCATCACAGTCTGACCCTCAACTGTTTACCCTCTGCTGCCATCCTGATGTATTCTTAATCTATATGTATTCATCTACTTTGTCCAGAAACACATGAATGAAAAGACATCTTTACCAGAGACAATGATTTCAGTCAATATTATAAGTTACTGTTTTGTCTGCAGGAATCATCTCTAACTTACTGAACAGAGGAAACTAATGTTTATGAGCTGAGCTGCATTGAATTGCACTTCTTCTGTAGTAATTATTCCACTTACAGCAGATACGCTGGACGTTCTGAATCCTGAGAAGACACACTGCCTCAGGGAGGATTTCCAGAAACCTATAGAATTCATGCTTCACTGCTGCATCAACATTAAAATGAAACAAGGTTAAGGAAAAAGTTCCTCTATAGCAGATTATAAGGTCAAAGGTTCAGGAACCAATTGTAATTAAAAGAGGTGTTCCACAATCAGCTTTATTTTCTCTAATGTGTACACATGCATGGACTTTGACTCTGGTTTTCAGTTGCTCTCCGTGTACAGACAGAAATAGACATTTAGCCAAGAACAAGGACAACAACGCTGAACAAGGTAAACATGAACATTTAAGTCATATGAACATAATATTTATATATTACCATTACATTTGTAAACAATAATTGTGCAAAGTTGTAGAGTTTAAAGAATCACTAACCCGTTGGCTCACTGTGGGGTTAGCTATACGCCTGTGTGTGTATTTAAACTCCAACATATATCATGTATATTCTGTAGGTACACTGGGTGTTAGTGCTGCGGGGTTATTGACACCATGTGACTGATGTTAACTGTTCATCAGTGATGACCTGTGGAAAGAAACTGTTCTCGTCTCTCGTTGTTTTGCCAACAAAATGTTAGCAGCAATAAAGTAAACATTTTAAGATATGCAAAAACATTTAAGCAAATTAATAAGATCATTTTATGACAATATAAAACAAAGTTTTATGGATAACCTAGTTGTTATTATCTGTTCTCTTAGTTATTTAGGAGGTTTTTCAAAATGTTACAGACAGTTTGTGTGTGAAATGAAATAAAAAGATCTGCACTCCTTTACTGTAAGAAGGATCTATCGTGTTGGATTTAAAATCTTCATCTCAAGCAGATTTTCCAAAGTGACTGAAAGCACATGACATCTCTACACTGCCTTCCTTCTTCACTTGGTTCTGATTCATTTTGATGATCCATGTTCCTCCTTTTCTATACTATTTAGCACGTTGACGAGTTGCAAGTGCAGATATTGACAGTAACACACAGAGAAATCCAAAGTGACTCTGCTCTCCTCTCTTCAGCCAAGTGTCTCCACCTTTTTATTACTGACACAGTGGCTGCCTTCCCTCAGGCAATCGCACACCATGGAACTACAAAGATGGAGCCCTGGGGTCTAAAAGATATCTCCCTCCTGTCACTTTCTTTAGTTTATCTGGTTCACCCTCTGTCTTTCTCATTCCTACCTCTCAGTAAATGTTCCCTGTAGGTTAGCTGTTTCTCACCAGCCACCGTCACATCTACTTCTTAATGCAGTCCAATAAGAAAGAGGCTTTAGAATGAGATTAGAGGTCCACTGAATGCTCTCTAATTAGACAGTGATGAAAGGTTGAAGTCATTGTACAGAGCCCCTCTCCTACACTTGATGCTGTAGGTACCCCCTTTGGGCCAGAACTCAATCTTCATTCTGAGATGGATTTAAACTGTGTTAGTCCATGTTTCCTGGTGTGTTGTTTTGGAATAGTACAGGCCTATGGTATTGCCGAGACTGCAAATGCGTTTGGAGACACTTGATGTGGCTCATCAGATGGCTGAACGTGGTTTCTTGACTTTTTTCTCATGCATTTGAAATTACAGTAATACAATGTACTGGATATGAGGATGTCTGGATGGACAGATGGATTTCTTGCACCTTGAGAGTCCATTCTGTGGTGTCATCTTTCTCATCTGTTGGTAAATTGACTGATTTCCAGCAACTTCACTGGCTGTCTGTTACTGTGACATCCAAATAAGATCTTAAAGTTCCATTTGAAAATAATCTTACTGCTGTCAGGAAGGACGGGACAGGAAGTGGTTCTGCGCTCCATCTGTCTGTCCAATACATATATGACATGCATCAGGATGGGATGCCTGATTACAGAGCTCATCTTCTGACATTTCCTCCATTCTGTGGGGAGAGTGGAAATGAAATAACATGCAGAGCGAGTAGTGATGATCTCTAACATGGGTTTCCTGCTGCAGTCACAGATCCCATCCCATCCAACCGACTGGTGCTGCGTTCCACTTGTGTTGTATCAGCATCTGGTTGAACACCTTAACACTTCTCACAGTGTTGATTGTAGAGGGCTCACAGCGTGAACGCTCAATACACAGCTGACCACCAGTATACATCTGTAATGCCTCTTGGGTGAACACATGAGAGCAAAGCTCATCAAACTCTCACCAGTCACATACAGTATGTAACAGTGTGGAGAAAAGACACCAAGTAATGTACACAACTGTATGTAGTAAACATGTGACACATATCTTCAAGAACAACTGCCTGGAGCGAGCAGTGAGCAATCCAAATAAAATGGTGATAGTTTCTTAAAACCGTTCACATTCATTTATTTTAAACAGTTGGACTAAACCTCCGTCAGTAACACAATGCATCTTAAATGATGCTGATTCAGTTTGGAAGTCAATACGTTTCCAACTTAACAAGGTTGTAAAGGCAGTTTAGCTTCAGAGAGGCTCATTTAGACAGAGAAGAGGTGATGGACAGAGAGAGAGATGGAGAGTCTGAACAAGAGAGAAGAAGTTACACACCTTTAATCATTTACCTGTGTTGTCTGACAGATGCCTCTCTCTCTCAGAATCAGTCGTGCTGCGTCGTGCTGCCAGGCACCAGTCACCATTAATAATGGGTTAATACCCAGAGACTCACACTTCTCCCCTCTCTTTATACAACACAGACCTCCCGGAGCTTCTGTACATAATGACGACCTCTCCAGTGGCGGTGAAGCTTTGTGGTGGAACAGCTGTGTATTAGTCAAAGGGAAAGGGAAAATAGTTTCAGCAAATTACTGAAGTAGGATCATGTCTTCATTTATATTTGTAAGTCAGGAGGCAAAGTAAGCTAATGTTCATTCCATGGATTACACTAGACAATCTAATTAGTGCTTATTATTGTCCTCATGGAATCATTGTCCTTACAATAAAGAGCTTATGTGATTAAAGTGCTGGGGGCTCAGCTGGTCCTGGACTGAGTTTGCTTTGGTTTCTAAATCCCATTACTTAATTCCTCTGATGTTTGACGCTCATGTTACTGTGCCTCTGTGTTCAAACTCACACTTCTCGTCAGAGTTGTCAGTTTTAAAAACAATGCTGAGGGTTTTCAAGTGCAGTGAACAACATGTAGGTCTATTTTAAATAAAGAAAACACAGAGGTGATCAGTTGAAATCCAAACTAACTTCTGGAATTAACCATCCTGATGGAATTTGGATGCACTACATGCTTTTCTCTGGCCTATGTATCCTCCCACTGAGCTCCTAAAATCCTCCATTATTGATATCAGAGATGCAAATTCTTCCAACAGGTGAGATTATGTTTCATCTATTGCCAGGCGTTGCTGCTCTCAGGCATATGGGACTAACTTCATTTCAGTGAAAACATCCTCATTTAGTCTCAGTCATTTTCCTGTTTTAACTAAAGATGGAATCTCAAATACAAATGATTACTTTAACATCAGCTGTGAAAGAGAATGCAGGACAGTGTGTATAATTCTAACAAACTACAAAGATAGTGTTTCATATCAGCACCAAACCTCATAATATCTTTGCTTGTGAATATGCTTTTAGGATTCATAAAATGTTTCTTGATTATCTGAGGCGTGGTAAGGTGAAGGCTCACTCACACACTCACAACAACAGAATAACACAAAGCTAACAGAGAACTGACACAGTGTTCAATAAGATCATGTGCTCTCCTGTTCGCTGTGCAGAGTGACATCTGTCAGTGCAGATTAGTTTAATGAGCTTTGACTTGACATTGTATCTACTTCACCAGCAGCCCTGCTCTTTCTTTCTTTGTCTTTCCCAAACTTTCCTACACTTGAACATGAGGATAAGTAAAGAAGGGAGGTGTGGACGACAACAACAACCTGATGTAGCTTTAGCATAATGGAGCTGTTGTGTTTCTGAAAGACGAGGGTCAGTTCAGTTCTCTGTCACAGTTCACCAGGTCCACAGCTCCCTCCACGCTGTCAGCTGGAACAGTTTCTGTGTGTCTGATGGAGAAAGCACCATCGTAGATAAAGTTGTATGCTGCAGCAGATTGGGTTCTGAAACTTTTATAACTTTCTGAAACTCACAATCCTGTAATATATCCCAGTTTGTATTGTAGCTTTAACGTCTCTAACTATTCAGAGCTCTACTGCAGACCTTAACATATATTAATGAGAACACAGAGAAAACCCTCAGAAAGCTCTGCCTACAGAAAATGTTCCTCATGTCTATGAATATATTTAACAGAGTATTATAGTGTAGTACATTGTGTTTATGGGTAAATGCAAAGTCATTAGTGTCACTTAAGACTCTCTCCTTTCCAGGAGACTAACAGTGAAGAGCAAAGTTTAGCAGATAAATACACTGTTATTAGTTCTGATATTGATATTATATTTGGCTCCTCCTGTTCTGTGATTTCTGGTCTGAAGAAGAAAGCCATCAGGCTGGTGGGAGTTTATCATCTGAGGAAACAGAGGATGTTTCTGATCTAAAATAGATCCGGCTTTAATTGGAGGAATGCAACAGACTTTCCCTCCATGACTCTGGAACAGGCATGTCAGGCACTTGTAGAGGTCATTGACCTCTTTCTTTGATGCTTCTGTGAAAAACCATGTAGAGCAACTTTAGAAACACTATGACCATAATATACCACCACAATATATCATTATGTGTGCATGTTTATAATAAGGACTATTTCCAGCAGCGGAGGGTTTCCTCTGTGCCTTCTTACCTTAACACCTTCATATTGTCAGGTCTAATTCAGACCTTCAACTAAACCACCTGACTGTGATTGACAGCTGAATGCATAATAACCTGGTACTTGAATCAGCTCGACCTCTCTGCTATTAAATACTTTGAGAAAAGGGAAATATATTAAGTCAGAACTTAGAGGACAGACTGCAGCCTTTAATTTAATACAATTACATTTAATACAAAGCTCTTGAATTCCACAAAATACCTTTATTTTTATGAATGATTTATTGTTGCTGATTCTGGCTCCGCTCTCTTGGCATGAAATGGGTTTGTTCTTAGATGAGCTGGAACAAGTCTTCAGTCACAGTGGAGGAGTTATTTATGGAGCTGCTTGTTGTTCATTGGCAACATGGTTGGTAATAGATGTAATATTCAATAAATGTATAAAGATAGCCACATGCAAACAGCTCCCTGGAAGTTGCAGTTGTGATACACGTATGTGTCTGCTTACATTAGCCTTGTGAAGATGTTGTGATCTTTGAACAGCAAACATGTTCTTAGATTCACAAACACAACACATGGTCTCTCTGGGTGCTAAAGGATGTGCACAGTCAGAGGTGAGATGAATATCTTCTGGCTTAGTAAAGACCTCGCTGGGAACAATGAGGCTGCCAAGAGCAATAATCTGTCCTAAAGGTAAAATACAAGAGTGGAGAGGGCACGATAAAAAAGCTTTCAAATGACAACCTGGCACAGTGGAAGTGACTCTGTGCCATGTGAGATAGACTGGCTGGGAGTTGTGTCACAGCTCTCTGACTGAGAGGGAAATACCCATGTTGCTCTGATACACTGTGGCATCCTGCCTAGAAGTAGAACACAACGCTTCAGAGGTTATTAGAGGAGCAATGATTTACTGAGAGGCATCTCCTTTGAGATTTGAACACAGGTTGGAGGTTGGATCAATAACAACCGTCCGGTCAGATCTGTTCTCTTAATATTTACTTCACATTTTGATATGACTGATATAAGAGATATTGCCTCAACATCTACAGTATCCTCATCACTTTATTTATTGTATGTTTGTGTTATAATGTGTGTTTACATACAGGTGTTCAGGAACACGTTGTCTCCATTCAGATCCTAAAGGAACCTAAACCCTCACTCTCAGGGTTTATGGCATGGTTTATTGTCTAAGGTTTATACATATTTAATGAAATTCAAACTGAAGAAAACAGCCAAACCTCCTGCATGTGTCTGCCTCTGGTGATCATTCTGCTGAGATTCTTCTGTCCACACTGAGACACAAACAGAGCAACACACTGATCTGTGAATCAGTACACCAGTGTGTGTCTGTATACATTAGTGGAGTCCCCTCACTAAGTAGAGTGTCTCCCTCTTCAAACCTTTCAGAAGGTTTATTCTGGCAAACGGACGGATGCAGTGGCTCCACTTCCACTAATGTCATGCTGCATTTCTGCTAAAGAAGGGAAACAGTGAGAGCAGCACATGCTGTGAGTGTCTGAGTGATGGAAACTGTGAGTAGGAAGTGAGCAGTGATCCAGTAAGATCCCAGCAACACACCCACTCCTCGTACTAACATAGTGACAGCTCTGCCTGCTCATCTGTGACGAGATTAATGAAGATTTCATGCAGAAGAAATGTTTCTCTCAAGCATGATTATTATCATTATTCAGTCCTCCTAAGATTGCTGTTAGCGGTAATAAAATGATTGTAATGTTTAATTATGCTTCACAAAACAATGTACAACTGTTGTCAATCCCTCATAGCTGTTTATGTTCCAGTTATGGATGTTTCATAGCTTTCTATGAATGTTTGATGTTCAAAAAATCAGGGAATAAAAATGTGTGAAGCAGCAGAGTAAAGTGTGAAAACAGGTAAAGTACAGAAATGACAGGAAACTGAAACAATGTGACAAACTGCTGAAGGAGCAGCTGAGTGCTGGGAGACTCGTTAGCTGATGAGGTGCAGCTGGGGAGGCCGGCACGGGAACAGGTCACAGGCTGATGAGATGATTGGGAACAGGTGTGCAGAGCAGCAGGAAGCCTGCTGGACAGGTGAGCATGACTGACTGTCCAACAACACAAACATGACACAAACAACAACAAGTGCTAAATTAGCTTTAGAGACAAAATTACTTCAAGCAAAACATTTATTTAATATAAGTGGCAATAAATATCTCAACTGAAGTATTTATGAGAAGCAAATGGAGGAAACTCAATGTGTGTTTAGATATAATAACTCTAATGTGAAGAATGTTAATCTTTCTTTGGATTATGATATCAGGTGTTTCTCAACAATTTGCTTGCACAATTATTAATATTTAAAATGGGTGGTGGGTTTGTCGGGTTATTTGGTTGATTGATGTGGGTGTACGTCACTCAAAGAATTAATTTACAATCTCACATTCAGTCATGTGGGTGTATAATTACAACATCAGAAAGGTGGAAACAGAAATGTTCGACTGGCCTCCCTCATACCTCATCATACATATTTATGAAGGCATTTGAATGATGTGATTTTGTAACAACAACATATCATTTGGGGGAAGGGACGGTGGAGAGCGGTAAGGTGAAGAATGCCAACAAGCAGAGGAGGAACAATGTGCCAGAGTTATTGTTGGACCTTTCTGGAGCTGATGAAGGAGACGCTTTGGATATAAAAAGGAATAATATGAAAGAGTAAAAATGTTCTGTGATCATTTTGAGTTGTCATGGTGACACACTTCCCACCTCTCCCCATCTGATCCGCTGACAGTCTTGTGTACTTACAGTTATGTTTTAACAAATACTTCATGGAGTTTGAAAGTTTTTGTTGACATGTGAAACGTTACCACACAACAAGCTGCAGTGTTTTCCCTCAGCATCAGAAGACAAACATAGAAGCTGCTGTATGAGCTGGTGTCCAGTGGAGATTAGAGCACAACATCATCCACCAATCAAATACATAGAAGCAACACATTTTCTGTGAGCCCATGTTCATGGCACACAGAGTAAAACCAAATCAATTTCCACACAGATTGTTCAAAGCCAAGAGAAGAGAAGTTATTCTGTTTGTACCAGGTACCACGAAGAGCTGAACATGTAGTGAGGATGAGAGGACCTTAGTCTCTCTTCTCATGACAGCACCATGGTAACACAGGAAATGCATTCCAACACTCTTCACTTTCAGCATGAAGATGATCACAGATCAGCTCAGGCACGTTTAATGCATATACATGTGTGTGTATATATATATATATGTATCAGCAAGTATGATATGACTACAGCCAAACAAAAGGTTAAATGCGTAACTATGGTTCTCTGATGATTCACAGCTCAGGTTTCACAGCTCACATTAATCAGGATATAATGATAGAAATGTCAAGAGAAAGAAGAGTCAGTGTTCTCTGACTGAATATAAAATAGATGAAACGTTATGATGGTGTCTGTTAAACATTCATTCTTACGGAGAGCAAGGGCAAAGTTTATCACCAAGACTCATACAGAGAGAGAGGAGAAGAAAGTGAGACAGCTCTGGACCTTTGTGGAGCTCTCTATGTATTCTGCTTCTTGTGTGTGTGTTGGTTATACATTAAGTGTCTATAAAGGCTGTTGTTGCAGTGCAGTCAGTTTCATATGCAGACTTTTCCTTCAGGGGTCTGTTATCAGTGATCTCCCTCTCTAATGCTGCCACTCCAGGGCTCTGCAGGATTACATGCATTTAAAGCTGCTCATTGAGCATTTACACTTCTATTGCACCAGGGAGGACCAGGCCTCTGGATGTCATAACATATCCAAAATGTAGACACACAGAATGAAAATAACCATTCATAGTAACGATTACTTTTATTTATATTGCCCTTTTCTTGTCTGGTTTTTACAAGCTGTTTAGATAATGATGGCTGCTATGTGAGTGGTTGTCCTTGTTATATTGTTTCCCATTAAATATACAAGAAATGTACTCTACTCCATTGCGTGTGATATTTGGTAGCATTTTCAACATTTAGCTCTCTTGTTTATTTTACACACATCTGGTTCACATGTGGAACTCACTCAGATACAATATTCTAAAGCCTGAATGGTAACAAATGATCACAGGTCTAAATCAGTGAATCTGTTCCTTGATGTTTAATTCAACAGTTGGATAAACAACATTATTTTCCCTGTGTTATTGTAACTGCTATGTGTTGTGTGATGAAGGGAGGTGTTGTGTTTCTTCTTCTTTCTTTATAATCATCTATATCCCTCACACGTCCCTGGCTGCCATTTGCTGCCTGTTTTGCAAGCTTGGCACATTTTGTAGACATTAATTTATGTATTAATTAAAGAGAACATTTTGGATGAATGTCTTATCTTGGGAAAAGCACAAATAGTAATTTCAGTGATTTAAATAATTGTAATTAGTGAGGCTACTAGCTAATACTCTGATGCAGTCATCTGTTAAGCTCAGGGAAATTCCCACAGAAACAAAACGTGCTGTGTGTGTGTGTGTGTGTGTGTGTGTGTGTGTGTGTGTGTGTGGATTTAGGTAAGTTGGGGTACCCTGTACATTTTCATCCACGTAGAGACTTCTTTGTTAGAAACATTAGTTAGCAGGTTGTTGCCACCTCTGTATGTGTTTTACACCACTTGTTATTAGATCAGTTAGGAATGGCTTTTGTTTGTGTACACACACACACACACACACACACACACCACACACACCAAAGTCTGAGCTGTATGTTTCTTTAACATCTGTGACCAACAACACCAGGCTCCTACACGTGTCAAGAGCTGATGCTCCACTGAGACAACAGATGAACACAGTTTGATTTGTCACAGTGATGTTCAGATCATTTCATGGTTTAGGTGCATCGGCCAATGGACTCGCTACTCCCTCACTGCGATTGGGACCCAGATACCTCTCAAATAAAACCTGCCTGTTTGTTATCCTGGTTCCAAAATGGTGGAACGAGCTCCCCATTAATTTTAGGTGAGCAGACAGTCTGCACACCTTCCGTCGCAGACTGAAAACTCATCTGTTTCGACTGCACCTCAGCCAAAAAAACAAAGAAGACAAAAACAAAAAACGTATTTCTTCTGTATGTAGCACTACATTGGTTGGTTTATTTGTTAATGGTTGAATTTATATTCTATCATTTCTGTATGTTGCACTTACATCGGTTTGGCTTATTTGAAGCTATTGATAGAGATGGATAGATGCACCTTAAGATAGATAGATAGGGACATTTAGGAAAATTGTACTGCACTTCTGCTAATGTTCTTGGAAGATGCTTTCTGTCCGGAGTTGTAGCTTCATGATTGTTTACTTATTGTAAGTCGCTTTGGACAAAAGCATCAGCTAAAAGAAGTGTAATGAACTGTAATGTAAATGTATTTACTACTACTACTTACTGCTAGTCCTGTATCTACTCTGAACTGCTTTTATTGCTAAAATGACCAATGTTTATGTTTTCCAGATGACTTCTTGTAGTCATGTGACTAATAACTGTCCTGTATAAAACATGATGTTGCTTTGCTGTGAACGGACAGCCAGCAGCAGTGATCTCTATTCACAGATGAGGCGGAGAAGGGAGCGATGATTGATTGGCAGTTAAAGGAGAACAGTGTGATTTGCTCTGGACTGTTGCTCTCAGTGTTTAACTGTCTGCAGCAACAACAGATTAAGATGAACAGCCACTAGTGTGATGGTTCATTCATTTGAAAACTACACCCAAGAACTGGATGCTGTTACATTACAAACAGCGTCAGACTTCTCTATGATATTACATATTCAGGAAAAATAAATGTCTCCGAGCCATTCCATATTTAACTGCAGATCATTGAAATGCACATACAGTATGCAAACCTGCCAAACCAAGCAGCAATCATCAGTATTTACTGAACTGTGGAACTAACATCAGAGAAAATACACATGTTGCTGAAGAGACAGCTTTTAAAATCTCTCTTCCATCTTATAATTAACATCACCAGTACAATCTGGGTTTTACATGACACCACACGTTTCCCCTTCGCTCAGCATCAGAACAACTGATCAACAACTTCATGTCAACTCTGAAAAGATAAAAGTGTATAACATTTGCAGTTTGCAACATTGGGCCAACATTGGCTTTGCAAACCAGCACATCAGTGCAGGTTTATACTCATGTTGGGACTATTTGAACTGGGTTCCAGCTCTACTCCAGCAGAAGTAGTTTATAACATACAGTATATACAATGAATCATCTCTTCTCTCTAATGTATTTATCTGTAAATCAGCCAGGTAATCGTATTGAGAACACACATCTCACACTCTGATACAGCACCGTGTCATGACTGCTGATGGAATTCTGGTGGAGTGAAGATAAATGAAGTTTATTCACATTGTGTTCATGTGTAACCTCTCACACTTCAGATACCTCATAGCAGAGACAGTGAGAGGGAGTGTGTGTAACACAGAGCTCTCATCATAATGTCTTCACACTGTCACTCATGTGTCTGTGTGCAGGTGTGTACACGTATGTGGTTATGAACTCATATATTTATGAAAGGCATTTTGTTTTAATTAAATATTTTATTAGTGTTTACATGAAGGAATGAAGGATTGGTTTCTCATTTCACACCTGGGTGTGTAAATATACTATAACTTTAGTCTTTGTTTATAATATTCATGAGTTTTACATGTTAATGACACTTGTTCCATTGGACCCCTGGGTTAAGAGTTAAAACAAAGTGTTCAAGTTTTAGGATCTTACGGTGCATAGTAGATGAGTGTACAGCATTAAGGTCTGTCTCACATTTAATGAGATGAAAAGAAAGACGTTGGGGAGGCAAAGACTAAACATGGAGAGGAAGAATTAAAGCACAGCTATAGACAAATGCATAAACTCCATCCTCTTTGATATAAATAGATCTCTACTGTTCTCTATCACGAGTCCCAGACAGAGAAGTGGGGTAAGATTAAGATGTGACACACCCAGCTCTCAGTCCAGTCTCTCTGGGGGACAGTTAGCTATCAGCCAGTATATCATAAGAGCTAGAACAGAAAGCTGATAATAGATGGGTTAATGGAGAGGACTGTGGATAGAAGAGGACAGAACACTATGGAGGAAATGATGAAGTTGGGCTGTCTGTCAGAGAGGAAGGGAGAACTGTCTGAAAACTGAACTGTGTCACTCAATAGAAGTCTTCATTAGCCTCCTTCATCCACTGGTGCTGTCTTATCTCAGATGGATGCTGTCCATCACCGCGACACACAGAGTGCCAAACAGTATCACTCTCTCACACATACTTGTACATGTTAAAAACAGAAGTGTAACCCCAGTGAGAGTCCACCTGTAGTGTGTTTGTGGAGAAGAGTTCATCCTGTTTAAACTCTGAGTTATCTCAGTCCTCTGTCGCTGTGTTCAGACATTACAATCACTACTTTCTGTTCACATCCTCTTACTCTACTTTATGTGATGGTCACAGATCAGTGATCAGATAATTGCTTCCCAGATGAAACCAGGGGATTGTGGGTAATCAGATAAGTCTTCTAATCAAAAGGCTGACCACCCAATTGCATGCTTGGTTATGACTCTAATATTGTCAATTAGCTTATATTAGATTGTGAACTGAACAACAAGTTGGTGGTGAACAACAAGGATGGATACAGAGGGATTTGTTTCAGCTGTGCACCAACAACAACAGTGTCATTAGATCAGAGAACACGTTATGTTACTGTACAGCAGTTTGTTGTCGTCAAGTGTTACAGTGGTGTGTGTTTGTGATCACAGGGTGATTTATTAAGGGGAACTCTGCTGTGACCCCTCAAACAAGACTCTTTGGTAAATATCCAGCTGAGGAGATGAATAACATTTACATTATGTTTTTGTCTCTCATCAGTGTGTGTGCTGCTGTAACATCCTGTCACACTCTGTCTCTCTCCAGAATAAGAAACATCTGGTGATACAGATGATTAACTTTTCTAAATGAGTGTAGAAAGCAGAGAGCTCGGTCAGTGGAGGAGAACTGAGCCTCATGTAGTCTCAGTCCTGGCTGGACTCGGTGCTCATGTCCTCCGCTGGACTCTTGGCAGTCAGATTGGACTCAGTAGTAACAAGTGGCAGGTTCACAGCATCTGTCTGAGTCTGTTCACTGTGTTTGAGTGTTTGTGTCTATTGTTGCACCTTGTTTCCCATCATATGTGCAATGCGGGTGTTTTTCTGTCAGACGTTTCATATTTCTCAATGTGATTCTTATGCATCACGTCAGTCAAAGCTTTGATAACTTTTCTTGGCTAAGCAGTGACATGTGTGAGATGATTTCCATCCAGGGTTTAAAGTGACATTTGAAAGGTTTGTCATTAAGTGCAGGCTACATACTGTGTGTTTATCAGTCTGATCATGTTTATGGTCCAAGTGCCCCTTGAATCATCCAAAGAGCCATCCAGGTGTGAAGAAGATGCAATATGTTTAATCTTTGGCCCGACCGCTATCTGAGTATGTAGCTCAACACTGTTTAACATCTTTGTATTGGTCACACGTTTTGACCAGTACCCTGGTGTTAATTCATACAAAGGCATAAATTATCAAAATATATATTTAAACATCTCTGACTATATTAGGTTCATGCCCCATTAGGAAGAGTGTGCAGCACATCTGACAGCTTCAATGTAATAAATTAATGAAACAACATCTGTACCTGACGACATATTAAATCATCTTATTAGTGTCCATTTTTATCTGAAATCTCTCATTTAACTTTTTCTTTACTAACTTAATGTCAGGCTTGTGAGCAGTTCTCCTCTGACAGGTTTCTCACAGTATCTGAAAACATCAAGGACCAATGAACATCATCAATCTTTGTTTATTACATTCTCACACAGATACAACTGTTTTTAATTAACCCTTTAATCACACTTTTACACAGCATGAGTAATGTGATTATACAATGCTTGAGGATCAGCAGGGCCGGACTGGGTTTGGTTTGGTTTGACAAATCTCATGATGTCACTTCCCTCTAGTTAAAGCTCAGATGTTATGTTGGCTTCTCCCATTACAGCTGCATTTTAAAAAGAAATGCATAAATGTAGTTTCATTTTTAATAGAATAAAGTTACTGCTGTTGGAGCTGGTGTGTTAGTTTCATAATGGTGTGTTTAAGTCTTACTCAGTTTCGGCTGATGAAGCATCTCACCTCCCACCACCATCAGCATCCACCTGGCAGCTGTTTCCAGCTCATCTCTCTGTGCTGTCACTTCCTCATTATAGTGTGTAGTTAATAATAAAACGTTGGCTGCCTCCTGTGTCAGCCATCCAGCTGGAATGTTGCCTATAAATCATGTGTTTCATCCAGCCACATCCTCTTCATAGAGCTGTTGTACCTTCATGGATTTGCAGTGATGTCACTGGATAACAAGATGCTTTTGCTCCATTGATCTCAAGCTGTGTACTTCCACGTTAGACATGGCTGCATTCAGCTTTAGCTGCAGTAATCCCTTTATTTACAAAGTCATTCTTATGTTGAGAGCTTTGCTCTGTTCGAGGCCGCTGAGCTGTTGACTTCAGCCTGCATTGACTGTACGGTGAAATGTAGTGAAATGAAAACACGTAGAGCTTTATTAAAGATTGACTGCTCTGAAGTCTCTGTTACCTTGAACAACAAGACAAGATGTCAAGTGATCTGAAGGGCTCTGAATATATGGAGTTACCACATCTGTAATGTCCCAGAAGCCTGACTTGTAATGTTTTACATCTCAACTGTAACTACCTCCACAGTGGTAACCTTAAAAACAGCTGGCCCAGTCAGCATACTTCCATTATTGCTGACATATGTCACTGTAATAGTTTGTCTCCAATGAACATATCAGTTCACATGTATCACAATCCTGCATATCTTTGAAATGTGACTTCCATGTGTTTACATCATGTTTCTCTTATCATATTTGAAATGACAGATTGTTTGCAGGTTGATAATAAGCCACACACACAGTTCAGCCCCACTCCAGGTTGTTATAGCTGAACTGTTACTCATGTAGCCGTCCATGTAAGTATGTCTTCAGGATGTTCTGAGTTATGTGTGGTTGGTAGACTGGTGGAAGGACTGAGTGCTGCTTCTCTCACTCACATTCACAGTCAGTCACAATGTAAAAACTCCTTTTGTCAAGCAATTAAATGCTAAGAATGTATTGTGACACAAAGTCTGTTCTATATCAGCTTTGGTTGCAATTACTACACAAATGAAGAAGATTATGAATGTGTCTGCTCACGTTGAAACCCAGAAATGGTCATTTACTCTGTTGTTGAGGTAAATACATGAGGTTTTAGTTTTGTACGATGTTCTGCAGAATGACCTTTGACCTTAGAGAAACTTATTGGAGCAAAAAGCTGAACTCCACAGTTGTCTTTATTTATTTCCAGCAGCACAGCTTCACTTCCTCTGCATTACTGAAGCTGTTGATCCATCCGTATTAATATATTGGAAAATACACTGAACACTGTTATGAAAAGATTCATCACTGAAGCCTTGGGCTCAGTGATTTAACCACTTTTATTACCATCCTCACAGAAACCATTTTCTTCATTATTTTATAATGGTTACGATTATGTGTTTAATTTTCCAGTCGAGTTGTTCCACATGCATTTAGTATAATGTCAAGTTTCATTCAAACCTCCCACTGAAGCAGTTTAGTGTCCAAGGCTGATCATCCTGCTGACACTCTTACTCCATCTGCAACAGTTCAGGGGAGGAAATGAGAGGTGAGTGGATGAAGAACACACTGATCTGTTGTTCTTATGGTGGTTAAGAAGATTGATACTGGAGCTGCTGGTAAAGAGGTGCATTAAGCACTTCTCACCTAAACTGACATTTACAGTGGCTACTGGCATTTGGCCAGCTAAGCCCGTCTGAAATTAAAATCATCTTTCTGGGAAAACCTTCACCAGAAAGTATATTTACTGTGTAGCATTTTTAACAAGCCTTTCAGCAAAAGGCTTTTGAGGAGATGCTCCATTGTCTCCACACGACATGAGTATGCCGCCCCATCAGCTGGATCAAGGTGTGTAACCTCTGTGAGTAACCTCCCCACTGTACAGGAGTCAATTCTCTGCAGGAGGTTTACAGAGCAGACAGCAGTGAGAGTGAGAGAAGAGAGAGAGACAGAGAGTGAGAGATGTGTGACACTCAGACATGGAAAGTGTGTCTTGTGAGATCAGTCCTTTAGGGAAACTGATAAATGGGATCATCAGCAGCGTGTGGATGTTGTTCTGCCTCAGTGACACAGTGAGTCAACAGTACTTGTTGTGCTAAAAGCCTCTCATCAGCCTGACTGCCCTCCACATATTCACTCATGTGTATGCACACAACTGCACACTAAGAGACAAACACAGACACGCAGTGGAAATCCCAGTAAACTGAGCTGTCCCTAAGGGAATCACATGATACTGAGAAGTCGACTCAACAATGGAGGCAAATAAAAACCTTAATATAGTTGTTTCATGGACAGTTGTAGTGTGAGAAACACAGAAGTGGAATAACAAAAGCAATGTGGAGATTTAATGGTTTGTGTTTCTGTAATCTGCAGCTTTTTCTGTTGATCCTCTGACTAAAGTCTCATTTCATTGTATATTTACAATAACATATTAATTAAAAGCTCACGAGGTAGGAGTGCGGGAGAATTTATTTATACCTGATCGTGATGGTGAGAGTAAAAGTATTAACAGTAAAGAGGATTTTGTTCCAATGTCAATCTCCACAGACTTGATCTCTTATATTAACCTGACAACCCAGCGATCCACTCAGAGACGTAGACCTGTTCGTTACTCAACATAAAAGGACAAATGACTCAGTCTAACCTCATATCTCGACCCAGTGAGGTGGAGGTTCAAGAGCTGGAAACTCATCAGACTATGGAAGTAAGTTGAACGTGAGTTGAAGTTAAAGTGAAGCCCAGCAAAGTATTGCTGCTCCAGTTCTGCTCTGATCCCAGATCAATCACTGTAGTGTGTGTTGTATGCTCCATAAGTCATGCTTTGACATCTGTGAACCATCAATCAGTCCAGATATATGTTCTCTTTTGTTTTATATCTCAGTGCTCTGGCTCTGCATCACACATTTAGCATTCTCTATATCAATTTCATATTATAGAGGATGCAGGCAGGGGACGTTTGAAAGCTCCCATCAGGGCTGTTTGTATCTCACACTGCTGATGGAGCTCTTATTATATTGGCAGAGGCAATAGATCTCCTTTTCTGCAGAGTGGTAGTAGTAATGTGTGAGAAGGGTGTGCATGTGTGAGATAAGCTCAGCTGAGTAGAGTTTTGACAACCAGGCAACACTCTAGTTATCAGTGGAAGTGTGAAAGAACATGATATCTTACTCACTAAAGACAGGGGAGATAAGAAGTGTCTTCTTTCCTTCATGCAGAATTCATTTTCAAAGTGTTTTGAACTTGTGAATGTTTGCACGGTGAACCTTTACATTTACTCAACTTGAGCCAAAACTTCAAACTTTATATGAATCTTTGATTTATCATTAAAACAGCAGCACCTCTTTCTCTGAATCACCAGGAAGGTACTGTAGAAGCAAAGAGAGGAGAGACACATGGTGTCATGCACTACAGCATATTTACGTAGAGATATGAGATAATATGTAGACAGAGAAGATTATTATTCTATCCAAGACATTCATCAAACTTTGTCTCAAGGCCCAGCTCTCACTTTATTTTTCTCTTCCTCTATTCATTGGAGAGAGATAGAGAGGTGTGTGTGTGTGTGTGGCTCTGTCCATATGTATTTATCCTTTCAGCTGTGAGTATATTTTACTAAATGAAACATTAGCATATTCCCTCCACACTGTTTATGCACTGATGTTAAACAGTGATTTGAGCTTTGAAATATTCATGTTGCAATTCGAAAGCTTAATTTATTCAAGTTCTCTTGTTGCTGTCTGAAGCCACTCGAGTCCCAGCAGTGTTCCAGTAATGTGTTCTTGTGTGGAGGCTGGACTGGGCTGCATCTCTTTATCACAGCGAGGTGAAGAGGCCTTCTGATGACTGTCTGCTGCCTGCTGGTTGAAATGAATGTGAAGTGTCTTTGCAATCCATTCAGTCTATAATAAGCCCTCTCACATTCACTAAAATCTCCAAAGGATAACTTTTTGAAGGACACACATTTAAGTGGAACAAGCTTCAATCAGCGAGTTTGTAATGACATGAAATGTTTGAATACAGAGACACGTCTCTTAACCTCTCTGTGGTCACATGTTAAAGACTTTAACAAACTAACAGTGTTCAAAGGTTCCCGTCTCTACAATGTGTGTATTCATACATTCACAGATAGTACTGTACAGTATGTTCATTGTGTTTTCAGAGGCTGTGCCAAATGCAAGCAGTCATAGAGGAGAGGAGTCTTAGTGTCCACCTACCGTAGACTTCACACAGCTGGTTACTATACAAAGTATATTTACAATAGATCTATGCATCATTATTTAAAGAGAAAATATGTGAAATACTTGTTTTTATAAAGTTTGGATGAACAAAAAAGGGACTTTGGGGAAATGAAGCAGAATATAATATTTCATATTTGGATATTGCCATGACTAAATGACCCATGGGAATGAATACATGGATGGAACATGGGCCTTCATTAGGCCAGCAGTATTAGTCAGGAACTATTTATTTAGCATGCCTGTTTCAGACATCATTATCACTAAACGCTTGAAGCCTGCATTGAGATTGTTAATTAGAGTAATTGTTTTAAATATAAAAGAGTACTGTACCACTTAGAAACACTGTTTTACACAATTAACCATTTATTGCAACACTTAGTGGTACAGTTGTTCTTTTCTCTGATGATCCAACATGCTGAATATATACTGTAGCTCAGAAAACATTACAAATCCCCTGTGGGTGTACACGGAGCTGAGCCTGTGTTAATGCTTTAAAAGCCAGCCACAGACTCAACAGGGTAAAACTAGCAGGCGGAGGCTGGTGAGGTGGAGGCAGAGTGTAGCAGAAGCCAGTGTAGGAGGAACAAGTGTAACAGGTCATTTAAATAGAGCGCCTTGTTATGAGGATGGATTTAGTTTGTGTTGTGATCAGTGCAGACTGGGAACATATGTCCAGCCTGAAGTACTCGTCAAGTGAAACCACTTAGGACATAAATACAGTAATGCCCACTGCTTCCTGCTTCCTGCTTCCTGCCATCACAAACTTCAGGATGTTGTAGCTAAAGACAAACACATGTCGTTCCCCATTTGTTTAGTATCACATATAATGTCCCTACATGTCATCTTTGTTTCTGTTAATAATAATCTGCTATGATGAAGAAGAGAGATGTCTCTTACAGAGATAGAGTTTTGTCTCTTTCTGGGATTTAAAGATAACTTGGTTGTTCATGCTGAGCTGCCAGTGGGTTGTTATAATTGAACTCTGTATTCTCCTCTGCACCGTCTTTGCCTTGCTCAGTATTCATAATAAGTCCTAAACTGTCTTTTTGTCCTCCATGACTGTAAAGTCACCAGTAGATTTTATAAATTCCCTCTCACCTTTCTCTCTGTGTCCTCCTCCCACGTTATCTCTTCCTGCTCTTCAGCACAAAGTCATTCAGTCTCTCAATGTTGTATTTTCTTCTTTGTTCACTTCTCTCATCTTGTCCTGCATGGCAGACCTGATTTGACAGTGTTTCACTGCAGAGCATGACTTTAATCTTCACACACGCTGCTCTTTATTCATTTTACATAGACATGCAATACTTGTGCAACCCTGCTCATCACAGTCTGTACAAGGTCTCTCTGACCTCTGCTCAGAGACAGTGACACCACATCACATTTCAGAGCCATTTTAATGAGCAGAGAAGTGATTCGGTGCAGCCAGAGAGGTGTTAAAGGTAACTTTGTCAGTGAGAGGAACACATTGTGGATCTTTAACTTTCAAATGGTTATTCTGAATGAGGTCTTCTCACTTAAGTTTTTAAATATTTATTTCTAGATAATAAATCTGTTTGTATTGAAATTTTATCATATTCTTTGCTTTATATTTTGAAGAAATGTATTTAAATATAGGACATGGTTATTTTTATGTTTTCAAAGAATGCTAAACTAAATAAGCACACTTTCTGCTCCTTACAGTCACTTCTCCTGTTTATGCTCCAAACTTTAATTCACCTCCTCGTTTCCCTCACTTGCATCTCTTCCTCTGTCTTAGCTCCACCCTTGTAAGACGCGAGCGAGAGATGTGAGGATGAGAGGCGACGACGGAGGAATCCTCAGTTGGGAAACGGGATATCCTCGTTCACTCGAGCGTCACTTTTAAACGACATCCTTTACTGATGCGTGTGCACAGTCTTATCACCCGTCACTGGGCTTAGCGCAAAATAAATCCTTTAGATCCTGTACAATTTACTTATCATATGTAAGGTTATTAGAGCTTGGTTTTGTTAGGATGCAATTTGGTATGCATTTGAAATTGTCGCTATACTCTTGCCTACAATTTTAATTCAATCTACCAATTTCTACCACAGAAGAAGGACAAATGTGACTAAAAGAGTCATTTGGCTGATGTACTGTATATCCTTTAGCGTTGAAGCTTTTGCCATTCAGTGTCCTATAGGTCCTAACATACAACACAAACCACTGACTGAATTATAAAATCGAGCAAACCATTATTGAATGTGAAAGTATATAACTAAATGAAGCGCTACTGTGGCTAGCACCAGAAGCAAAGATGTAGTAGTACAGTGTTTCTGCATGACACATTAGAAAAAGCAGGAACACGCGCACCACATATTGGTCGATCCCTCTATTTGACTTTCTCCAAATCATTTCTTTCCATTTAAATTATTTATGATGTCATCACACCAACTTTACCCACATACAATCTATTCAACAACATTACCTTTAAATTACATTTGCAACATCTAACAATGCTTTCTTCACTGAGATGTTGATCCTTCAGTATGAATTGAATCTCTATGAATGAGTTTGGAATTGTTGTCTTTTGTAAACACACAGCAGAAG
The DNA here is from genome assembly GCF_900634415.1 of Cottoperca gobio. Taxonomy (NCBI): domain Eukaryota; kingdom Metazoa; phylum Chordata; class Actinopteri; order Perciformes; family Bovichtidae; genus Cottoperca; species Cottoperca gobio. The sequence goes on from NC_041367.1 coordinate 6,291,323, forward strand.
CTCCCAGCATGCACATTGTTTTGTGTGAAGTGGAACCTGACCGATTTTAAACACAGAAGCTTCACTCAATGCAACGCTGCTGGAGCAATGTGTGGCTGTGGACTGAATAATAATCCCTTCATCTACCTGTTCACTGGAAACATAAAACAGTAAAAAGGAAAGGATGGATTCCCTCTGACACATATTGTACTGCAGAGAGTGAGGATTACTTATATTATAAATGTCATGTAGTCTGTAAGGAACACTCACAGACATGTAGCACCTCAGTCTAATGTCTAAATGCATTAGCTGCCTCTCAGTCCAACAGTACATTCAGGAACAGACTGCTGTCTCACAGCCACTAACACAGTCAGCATGTGTCCAAATGACCATCCATCTCTACAGTGAAACCAAACGGCCACAGTGAGCCTGTTCCACTGCCGAGTGTCAGAACTGTGCAGCAGAAACAGGCAGGGAGCTGGACTAGAGACTGCAGACACAAACACACAGCAGGAAACCAACCAACATGAAAGACATCTCAGACTAAAGGGAACAACTAGACTACAAGGAACATCTGCTCTGACATATGAATGATGTAAGAGATACGACAGAACAGAGACTCCGATCAAACTCAGCTTCTCAAAGGACACTGAATTCATGCTACACACATGTTTTACTGCACAACGATGTGGTCTGTATCGGAAATATGAGATGTTTTCTTACTGTCAGTTCTGAGGACCTAATGTAGGAAGTTGTGTCTTTGTTGTCCTGCTGACATGATCACACACACAAACAGACAGACACACACGGTTGGTTGTCTTAACTAGAAGAGAGAAAAGTGTGAACATTGTTTTATATTTTAGATGATCAGCTGTTTCATTGTTGTTTTAAGCTGCAACCACAAGTCACTCTGTATGGAAAAGATCATCACAATGCCCCAAAGATCTGGAAAATTGCCATTAGGAAAAACTTTTTACAGTAATGTATAGTTATATCCTGACATGTACACACAGCGTGTCACACACCACCTGACTGAACTGAATGAAAGAGTCCACAGTTGTTCTATATCAGACCAGCTGCCCACTACAGGAGGAATCCTGATCTACCTTAATCAAGACCTATCAGACCAACTGCTGACCTTTTATATGTTCAGTTACACAACTGGCATACACTTTTTGAATCACACAAACATTACCCAAATGTTGCTAAGAAGCATCCTGAGCGTCATCAAAGTGACAGTTTTCCTTAAATACAAAAACTCCAAATACGTTTAAAAATAATAAATTGTATTTATAAAGTGCCTTTCAAAGCTAAAAGCAATCTAAAGGCGCATTTATTAGAGTAGTAAAGGATTTAGTCGTCTGCAAATGTGCCAGGGCCTCATTATGTTGTGTCATCTGTTTAACTGAAACACGGTGATAGATGTTGATCCAGGCTCTCAGTCAGCACCCTGGACAGAGACAGTGCACAACAACAGTGTTTACCTCATTAAAACAACATGCTTTATGTAAGAGACAGATTGAGAGAAAAACAAAGTCCAGGATAAATGTATATTCACTTTATAGCCATAATGACATGCTGCTTCAACATATGTGGGTCCCTCATGAATCTATGAAACCTTTGACGGCAGTTGCTGCAGCTCAAAGTTTCAAAGTTTCAAACCTCTGCAAAGTTAATAACTAACGACCATCATTGCTAAAAGCTCTGGCGAGCATTTTAAAAGGGGAAGAGTACAGAAATAAATGCCAATTTGCAATGTTCTACTTGATCACACATAAAGAAAAAAAAAAAGTGTATTGGACCCATTCACTCCGTGGCTGTATGAAAGAGCAATTCAAACAGCAATTCATCTGTAGCCGAAAATAATGCTCTGAAGGTGGACTGATGTTCTTTGTTTACATACATTTGGGTTCAACACAAAATGTTTTCACACAAATGCATCTCAGACTAGGAACCAGATGGACATGTGGCTGTAGAGTTTGCCTTTCCATTACAGCCTGAGGTTTCTCTGCTGTGAGAAAACCAACAGCTGCAGTGTCACTTCATAAATGAGGGAGAGGAGGACAGAAGATGATTGACAGCTAGTTAAAGCAGAATAGTTGGATTATGTTGTGATCCGTGTCCCAGTGTTCATCGTCTGGAACAACAACAGGTTGAGAAAACCGCCACTGATCTGAAGGCTCATTATTTAAAGATGCACTTGGGAAATTATCAATGTTAAATCAGCAACACTGTCAGAAATTGATTGAAATTCCATTCAAACCCAGACAAATTAAATTAGAATATACTGCTAATGTCAGGGGAGCATTATCATGTCATACACTTCTACCTTCCAGTGTCACTAAACAAGAAACTTCTCCAAACATCACCATTAAAATCTGAACTGACAGATCTCAAACAGCTTTTTATCTCTGCTGAAATGTACAGTGTTAACAGTGTGGGGACACCACAGCAGGCCAACAACACAAGTGGAAATCAATAGTGAGACAAAGAAACTTACTTTTTGCAGACACAAAAACAGAACTTAATCCAAAACACAATTTACAGATCTGCTTGTCTGCCACAAAGTAGCTCAAGTGTTGCTGAAACACAGCAGTGAAGAACACATCTCAGGCTCCAAATGAAAGGACATGTGGTTCTTAAAACACTATTAAGCACCCTGAAATACCTTCTGCTGTAACACTCCTGTGTCTCCGGCAGTGACAGCTTGTACAGCAGACTCCTTCTAAAAGAGACCTTTTTACTTGTCACAGCAGGAGAAGCACAGGTGTCATCAATAACACTAACGAGGGTTGAAGCTAACATACACACTGACAGAGCCGGGAACTGCTGAACCTCGTTAACGTTATTAATCACAGCTGTGACGATACATGTACTCATCTCATCTGTTACTCTTCATGCTTATAGTTTCTCTTCTTGTAAACCTTGGTCTTAATATTAGAATAATAATAATATTTTACTGCACAGTTCAGTCCACACATAGTACTTGTGTTATATAACAGTAGGAAGACTGTGGACCAAGAGATTAATCATCCTGCAGACAGTGATGAACGGAACAAAAGTACACTATGACAGCAGCCGTGATGTGAAATGGACACATCTATGCAGGGACTGACAGAGGGAGAACTACTAATTTAGTCCATCAGAAACTGAGTCAAGGCCTCATTATCCTCGTCCGTGTCTTTCTTTCTGTTGAGAGAGAAGATGGCTGGTTGGTAGATTGTTATCAAGAATAGCAGGGAGCCTGGCTTGTAAAGGAGTTCAAAGAGTTGACTGTGGACTGCACAGATAGGAAACACTGTGTTTAGTGTTGACTAAAGATGTGTTGAACTGAACTTAAGTTATAGATAGATGGTTGATCCAGGCTCTTAGTCAGCACAATGGACAGAGACAGTGCACTGACATTGTTTACTTCCCTGAAAAAGACAAAGGGCAGTTGTTTCCTGTTTTATTTTCTCTCTCAAAGAGAAACTGTTCTTACTTTAATGAAATAAGGACATGGAGCTACGACGACAAGAAAACACATAAGTTTGACTTATGATGTATTCTCAATTCATGTGGGTTCATCACTGTGTGTTCATCACTGTCATGTGCTAGCATCATTGCATTTGTGAGCTATGGGACACATCTTTTCTATAGTGCTGCAGTGTCACTTCATAAACAAGGAAGATGAGGAGAGAAGATGATGGATAGCCAGTTAAAGCAGAACAGTGGGATTTTGTTATGACTGTTGTCTCAGTGTTCATTGTCTGGAACAACAGCAGGTTCAGAAACAGAAACAGCTACTGATGTCAACGCTCATTAATTGAAAACTGCAGATGGAAAATAAATGTTGATACACCAGAAACACTGTCAGTAATGTACTGAAATTGTATTTGTACCCAGACAATGAGAGCCACATTTCAGTAATTAGAATAAATGCAAATGACATCACCATTCATAACTTGAAAGCTTTTTTTCTGTGATATTTCTGCCAAACTTTACAGTGTAAATGTGAGGGGATGACACAGGAGGTTAATGAGAACTGATGGAAACAGATAAGACACAAAGAGAACGGATAAATCTGGATTTATCCACAGGTACTGTTGCAATATAGCAGCAATTTACAGATTTACATTTGAGATCCGTTTAAGACCCAAGGTCCAAACAAAATCCCCTCTACTGTAACTCTGGACCTCTTAGACAGAGACAGCTTGTAAAGCACACTCCACTTAAACCCAGCAGCTCTCTCTGGTGTCATCATTAACAATAACGATGGATCTATTCCATTGTAGTGTGTCGTTAAACATTGCTAGTGAGCTAGCATACACATTAACAGAGCCCTGAAACTGGTGAACATCAATCAAAGCTGCCGTCGTTAGCGTCATTAATTACAGCTGTGACCTTCCTGCTGTAACATATTAAAGAGTCTGCCATGTAAAAGCCATGCACTTGCAACACAAAACTGCTGCTAGAAGTTTAAACTTTGTTTGTCCTGTTTTGCCTAAAATACAGTTTCCCCACGATATATGTGCCAAACAATTTTCCTTGTAGAAGTTTGTCTTATTTTTGAAAATATTTCCAGTAAAGCATAAATCTCACCTTTGTGTAGCTTGTCTGAATATGTTTTCCAGTGCAGCTAGTAAAAGTTCTTGCTTCATGTTGTCCTTCAGTCATGTCTCCACACACTCATTTGGTAATACTCCACCAAACTTGTATTATGCTGAACAACTTTATTGTCAGACCAACATGTTTCAGCAAGTGGACTTCATCAGTGTCATCAAACAAACTGATTACAGATAACATTGACATTGGGTAGGTATACAATTCAAAATATAGAAGACCACCAATCATATACATCCACTCACATATCAGCCAATGAGACACATACAGATGGGTTGGGCTTATGGTCATGTGGCTTCAGGCCAATCACATTCCTAACTGCCAGAGAGGGGAGTGCTTAATAAAAGACTTGGGTCACACCATGGGTTCATGTTAATGTCCCTCCTCGACTCCTCGGTCCTCTCTCCTCCATCACTTGACCCGGAAATCGATCGAGACACGCCATGTTGAAGGACGTCCCAATTCCTAAATGCTGACGGAGAAGAGAGGAGTGGGAAGGACTTGTATTCTTCCATTTACTACTATGCACAAGCTAACCTGGTTGGGCTAGCAGCTAAATGCTAACACTTTATTGTGACAAAGCAGTGATTGCAGCAGCCTGTTTTCCTTCAACTTGAAACTCCCCACATTCTAAAGCTTAATGGCTTTTTTATTACCCGTCACTTATTTCTGCTCTTCCCTCTTTTACCTTCCTCCACTCTCAACTTGTGTGGTTAAACACACCCTCAAGACATACGAGAGCTGTAGACTAAAGCAGAAGGAAGATAGAATCACACTTGTGTGCACGTAGTCCGGACCTGGAATATTGGATTGTGCTCTTCCACTCTCTTTGTAAGAGCTCTGGACTTTCAGAGCTGAGAACAATGACTGGCAGAAAAGCTTTTGAATGTGATTCCACGATAGTTTAGGGATTAAGATGTCGACCACGCATTTGGTCGCCTCATCTCCCAGCGTGCCATCATCAGTCTTCTTTCACAAATGTACTAATTAGCTTGTTTTAGTTCACTGGATAAGTTCATACATTATTACTTTCTCATTGAGGAAACTGTGACAGTGTATGAAAACCATCAGTCTCCTCTCCTTCCCAGTGAGGCAGCAAGGATGCTCTTTAATGTGTTCAGCTCTAAAACAAATCTCCTCCTATGATGGAGTTCATCACTGTGCTGATGATGTTCATATTCCATTCAGTGTGTTCGTGCTCCTTTTTCTATGTGTGTCTCTGTGAGCATCTCTGTCTCATTAGTTTTCCCTCCATGTAGTGTGGATTACAGAGGCTCTGGAGTCTTCACACTTGACACACAGATCTCTATGTTGTTGACACATTTGGCTATAATGTATACTGTAGATCATTGTCATGGCTGAATGAGTGGTCAGTCCTAGTTTATGTGATGACACAGGAACAGCATGTTGTGCACAACAGCACAGCATATAAATGAAATGCTGAACTCACTGAGGTTTTGTCTTAGTTCATCCAACTTTTTTCAAAACTTCAATGGAGAAGACATTTGGTAGTCTCCAGAGACATAAAGAGTAATGCACAACTTCTGCACGGACACACAGACACTGTTACATATTGAAAACTTGTGTTTGAGCCAAAATGATTTTGTTCCGCTCTAAATGGACTCCAGCCTCTTCACAGTTGTCTCTGCTGCTGCGTGCTGCAATTGATGGAGCAATTAGTCCATGATATGGTCCAAACCATCTTCCCCTTAGTCTTTACGTCAGGCTCTTCAGTGGAACAGACCTTTCTTTATGATCATCGTTCTACAGCCACGCTGATTGAATCCTCAAACACACAGTGGCAGAACTTCATGAGTGTAGTAGAAGCCGTGCTACTTATCACTGGTTCCTGACTTGCATGTTGAAGTCACTTCACATGCTCCCTGCGTGAATGCAGATGTGAGGACACACACACATATAAATGCACACAGACATAAACATGTACCCCTGCTGTCGGCTGGGTGGTGGGAAGGTGCTTGTAGCGATCATGTAAAGTAGGAGCAGCTGGTCCTGTCCCAAGTGTCAGGAAACATCAGAGCAGAGAGGAGAGCTGGCCTGAAGTCCCTGTAGACTGACAGCTCACTGAGAGTCACACACACACACACACACACACACACACACACACACACACACACACACACACACACACACACACACACACACTCTTCTGTAGGGAACAACATGTTGTAGGGCTGAGAGGAAACATAAATCTCCCATGTTTAGATAATGGAGTTGGATTATTTCTGTGAATCTTTTTTTAATGTGTGATGGTTAAATATGATGAGGAGCATACAGACATTTGTATTATTTATCTCTGGTCGTGGCAAGAATTTAGTGATTTTTACATTTCCATATTACAGCAAACAATCTTACAATACTTTTGAACGGTAATGTTTCATCACTACAGCATGTTGAGATGGTGAGAACTCCAGAAAGTCCTGCATCGTTTATGCCAAATCACACTTACAGACAGCCAGGGTGAACACATACAACTGTCTGAAGCCATTATATGTGCAATCAGAATGTGTTTGAGAATGGCTTGAGGTCAGTATTCAACATGTGAGGGTGTTAATGTCATGCTCTTGTGTCTTCCTGGAGACGACTTTAAATGAGCCTCACTGAATGCTTCATTTAGTTTGAGCTCCTTTTAGCCTTTGGATTAAATGTTAATTAGAGAATAAATGAAGTGTGGCAGAGAGATTAGAAAAATCTCCTCCTCCAGGTGTCACCACCTCCACTTTAATATCACCAAATGCAAATGTATCTCAATGAATATTCATTTGAATCAAATATATTTTATTTATTTTTTTATCCATAATGGCATTTCACACCAAGAAAAACAAACAAAGCATACATGGCTCAAGCTTTTATATTTATATATTGTTCATAATGTCAGCCTCTCTGTAGGACACTGAATTTAAATTGAACTGTTTTAATAAGAATAAAATTACTGTCTTCTTTAGAGAGCTCTGTTGGAGTCGAGCATTTTTAGAGCAATAGTGTTTTAAGAACTCAGCATCCTAAAGGACAAAGAGAAGAAGGCGGGAGTAATTCTACTGGACAGAGATGTATCTCTGCACTTCAGAGGCTCAAATTCAGAATTGATTTTCTTGAGTCCATTTTACCAAAGAAAGAATTCTCTCACTACATCATTTCCTAAAGTACCTGACATCATCGATTTTCTGACCAGAGACCCCCAAGGAGAACTTGAGAGATCCTCTGGTTAATGCACCTGGTTGGCTACAACACACCTTTCAGCACAGAAGCCTGTCTGTCCCTAACACTCTTAACTGCAATAATCAAGTTGAGTACTACATGTTTTGTACAGCAGCAGAGTTTCCTTGATGCTGCTGTGTAACAGAAACTTTTGTACAAACACATTTTACAAAGCTGTTGCTCCGCCTCTGCAATCGAAGCTACAGAATGAGTCATGTTTCCCACAGAAGACGTTTCATTTTGATGCTGGACTTTCCTGTGGCAGTGTTTCTCTCTGAGTGCTTACTTAAAGCTGCTCCCTACCCAGTAAATGGTTTCATTAACCTGAGTGAAAATGAATTCTGAATACTGCAGGGTCACAGTTTGAGGAACAAAATGTTTCCCCATCCATCATCTGCTTCTTTATTGTCCTACACACTGGGGTCGGTAGTTACATGTAAATACTATAAGTTAGTGCAATTATTTTTTTCATGTTTCTCCAAAACATCAACATCTTTCCATCCATCCATCGTTTACCACTTATCCGGGGTCGGGTTGCGGGGGCAGCAGCTCCAGTAAGGAACCTCACACATCCCTTTTCCGGTCCACATCCACCAGCTCCGACTGGGGGATCCCGAGGCGTTCCCAGGCCACCGAGTCCTGGGTCTTCTCTGGGGTCTCCTCCCAGCTGGACGTGCCTGGAACACCTCCCTAGGGAGGCGCCCAGGTGGCATCCTTACTAGATGCCCGAACCACCTCAACTGGCTCCTTTCAACGCAAAGGAGCAGCGGCTCTACTCCGAGTCTCTGACGGATGGCCGAGCTTCTCACCCTGTCTCTAAGGGAGACGCCAGCCACCCGCCTGAGAAAACCCATTTTGGACGCTTGTACCCGCGATCTCGTTCTTTCGGTCATGATCAACACCTTTCCTTACATTAAGAATAGAGATGCTAGTTCATGCAGGGTGACGTCATAGTTTTGATAGTTTCACAGATCACTTTTCACTGCCACAAATAGTCTTGGACACAAAGTGTTATTGGGATGTAATGCAATAAACAAAACTTAAATATGTTTTAATTTAAAAAAAGATAATTAGGATACAAAATGTTTTATGTACATGAATAAACAAGTGATTAACATATTTGATTAGATACTTTCCAACCTATAATATAAATGTAGCACAACCCTAGGACAGCTCATGTATTAAATGTATCTGCGTTTCCTGAATTCATACTGGACAGTTAGAATGAATAATATTTATCCATATCTAGGCTCTGTCATGTGGGATTAAGTGTTCTTTTTTCACTTCTGCAACTCATTCAACCTTTGACATTTTCTCTTTTTCTTTGGAGACATCTCAAATGAAATCCATCCACACATCACATGTTCATCTTTTAACATCTCACAGTCAGATTCTGAAACTGAAGCGTATCACTCTTAAATGTCAGCCCTTTAAGGTATAGAGACGGTTATCAATATCAGCACTGAGCTACATTGATTTCTAGATTTCTGTGGACGAGTGAAGTGTCATCAGATGTGACGAATGCAGTGAGACTGCTGCTGCAGGGTGTAAGACAGGAGAACCAATACATCTTCTGGTATCTGCTCTGTAGCTTTTTAACTGTGAAGAGGACGAGGAAGAGAGTCGGGTCACATATTGTGATCTGCACAGACTGTAGACTGTAATGTGTCGTGTGGTTGGTCCCAATTGGTGGGATAAAGGGAAACATACCTTGTTTGATATATAACTATTGGCTATCATTTACATCATTCTAAATTAATCTGGAAGTGTGGTACCTGGTAAATGAAACCCATTCTTTGGATTGGGTTTATGTTGTGTTAAATAAATACAATATATTAATTGTAAGACAATTTACAAGTACTACTAATATTACAGATCCTTCCCAATCCTCCACACATCAACTCTGTTTATCTGTAAATGTACTATTAATCTGAGACGATGAGTCATGATTAATTTGTCAGCTTTACCTAAACCTGTTTAAATCCTCAGAGGGTTAGTGTTTTGTCAGTGGAAGCCACTACCACATGGAAAGAGGTTTTGGAAAATGGATGTTATTAATATATAATAAATCATTTGAACAGATATAAGTCTTGATCTGACCTCTTTTTTTCCTACAGAATGGAGCTATTGTGTTAGAAAAATGTAAAGGTCATTTCTGGTCTCTGTCACAGTTCACCAGGTCGACCAGCTGTCACCTCTCAGCTGGAATAGGTTACATATATCTGCTGGAGAAAGCACTGGAGTGGATCAGACTGTGTTGGAGCAGGTTGGTGTCACAACGCCGACACATCTGTCCATGGAAATGATTTTCTACACAGGACTGTACTATTTATTTCGGGATGTTGTAAGTCTTGGTAATAATCACATCAGCAGCTCTGACTGTGTGGCCTTGGTTTGCTTTTCCTCAACATCACACAAGGCTGGAGGAAGCTAAGAACTGTAACTTGCTTCTCTCAGTGAACATCGAAGAGGTACACTTAGTTTGTCACTCTGACAGTGAAAAGACTCCTTTTGCCACCAGCTCAAGGACAAATGTTTCTTCTGACAAAGACATTTGTAGGCAATGTGTTTCTTTCCTGCTGTCATCATCTGCTCATAAGACAAAGACATGATAATGAAACCTCTGGTCTGAAAAGACACAATGAATCCACTTATTCAAGTGAAGGCCCTTTCCATGTTTGTTTATGTCAGGTTTTGAGGGACTACTTGGATCGCTGCATTCGGTGGTTGCTTAGCAACATTACAATAAAAAGACGCAGAAAACTGGAGAGATTGCTCAGTCTGGTCGGAGCGCGTCATGTTTTCAATCTGCGAAACATTTACTGCCTGATCAGTGTTTCTTATTGAATGGTCTGAATACTTCTAGAAACAAGGATCTTGTATTTTATATTTGTAATTAATTCAAATCAAATCAAATCAAATTTATTTGTATAGCCCAATATCACAAGTTATACATTTGTCTCAGTGTGCTTTACAGACTGTACAGGATACGACACCCTCTGTCCTTAGACCCTCGCATCGCACAAGGAAAAACTTCCTAAAAGAAACCCCATAATTAAAGGGGGACAAATGGAAGAAACCTCAGGGAGAGCAACTGAGGAGGGATCCCTCTCCCAGGACGGACAGATGTGCAATAGATGTCGTGTGTACAGGATAAACAACATAGTACAAATACAACATTTGACAGAAAATGATGTGTTGAAAAAGAGAAAGTTTGGATGAATAAAGGAAAATGTCAAAAAGGCTTCCCGGTGTCCAGCAGAACCAGGGCAGCAGGCGCAGCCACGATTCATGATCCTGACGTACATTTTATCAGTGGCAACCTGCCACATGAGAGACACAAAAACTCCGGGGATGATGAGTTAGTAACATACATTTACATAAATGCATACAGATAGAGAGGGAGAAGAAGAGAGGGAGGGGAGGAGAGAGGAAGAGAAGGAAAAGAGCAGGGAGGTGTCTCCCGGGAGTCTAAGCCTATAGCAGCATAACTAGGGGCTGATCCAAGGCAAACCTGAGCCAGCCCTAACTATAAGCTTTATCAAAAAGGAAAGTCTTTAGCCTGCTCTTAAATGTGGAGAGGGTGTCTGCCTCCCGAACACAAACTGGAAGCTGGTTCCACTGGAGAGGAGCTTGATAGCTGAAGGCTCTGGCTCCCATCGTACTCTTAGAGACTCTAGGAACTATAAGTAACCCTGCAGTCTGGGAGCGCAATGCTCTAGCTGGTTTATAAGGTACTATGAGATCTTTAAGATATGCTGGAGCCTGACCATTAATTGATTTGTAAGTCAGGAGAAGGATTTTGAATTCTATTCTGTTTTTTACTTTAGTGCAGAGCAGCTAATACAGGAGTAATATGATCCCGTTTCCTAGTTCTTGTCAATACACGTGCCGCTGCATTTTGGATCAACTGAAGAGTCTTAAGCGACTTTTTGGGACAACCTGATAACAATGAGTTGCAGTAATCCAGCCTTGAAGTAACAAATACATGGACTAGTTTTTCTGCATCATTTTGAGACAGGATGTGCCTTATTTTTGCAATGTTACGTAGATGAAAGAAGGCAGTCCTTGAGATTTGTTTTATGTGGGAGTTAAAAGACAGATCCTATTCAAAGATGACGGCAATATTCCTTACAGTGGTGCTGGAGGCCAAATTAATGCCATCCAAAGCTTCTATGTTATTAGAAAATACGTTTCGTGGGTGTTTAGGGCCAAGTATAATAACTTCAGTTTTGTCTGTGTTTAACATTAAAAAGTTGCTAGACATCCAAGTTTTTATGTCCTTAAGGCATGCTTGAAGTTTAGCCAATTGATTGGTTTCGTATGGTTTAATTGATAGATATAATTTGGTTTCATCCGCATAACAATGAAAGTTTATAGAGTGGTTCCTTATAATATTGCCCAAAGGAAGCATATATAAGGTGAATAGAATCGGTCCAAGTACAGAACCCTGCGGAACTCCAAGACTGACTTTGGCTGTCATGGAGGATTTATCGTTAACACATACAAATTGAGATCGCTCAGATAAATAGGACTTGAACCAGCTTAGTGCGGTTCCTTTTATGCCAACACAATGTTCCAATCTCTGTAGTAGAATGTCATGATCAACAGTATCGAAAGCAGCACTGAGGTCTAACAAGACAAGAACAGAGACAAGTCCTTTGTCTGATGCCAATAGAAGGTCATTGGTAACTTTCACCAGTGCCGTCTCTGTGCTATGATGAACTCTAAATCCAGATTGAAAAACTTCAAATAAACTATTCAGATCACTTTATAAACATATACTCTATTTTCACTTTGAGTCTTTTTCTGTTGATCACTGATAAAAAAGTCACATTAAATATTGAATTAAATGTTGGAAAACTTCTAACGGGGTCGATTACTTGCAATGTCAGTGAACAGCCTCGCTGAGCAGTTACCTGCGAGAGAGGAAACAACAACCAGGCAGACCCAAGCCAGAATGCTTTCACAACATGAACATAAAAGTATTTCAAAGACAAAGTATGAAAGTATTAGTCAAATTTAAATGAGGTGGTAAAGGTTTTAGTAAGACCTTCTAAAATAAGCAGTGGCAGTTGTGTGTTTGGTAAGTTAACAAAGAAATGCATCACACACACTTAAGATACAATTAGATTTGTTCTGTGTGTGTGCGCATGTGCTTGATCTAAATGTATATTATACTGCAGCCTGGTATTGATATGGAGGATTGTGATATCTGTGTGTGTGTACGTGCTATGTTTGCCAGATTGTGTATCCAGCCCACTGTGTGCTGCCTGATAAACTCCACTTGTTAACATAAGTGATTCAGTTACTCTGCCACTAAACAGCTGTGAGCTACAGCCAATAGGACATCCGGCAGGCAGCAATGAAAGACTGCTGCTTTGTTCCAGAGTCAGATCCTAACAGGCCTGGCTGAGTGTCTGTGCAGCAGGAACAGCATTGCTCTGGTGATGTCCTGGTAGTGAGCTGGGGCTTAAAGAAGAGTGACCTTAAAGGTCAGGGTGCATGCTGCAATACTTGTGCATCAAGGTCAGCAGCCCAAATATGTAGCAGCAAGAAATTAAATAATAATTCAACAAAAGTGCAGCTAATATGTTAATTCATTATTTGCTTTTAGTCACATAACAACTGTATGGAAAAATACAGACTCACTGTCATGGTGATGCTCCGTTCATCATCTTTCAGTCAAGAGTAATGTCTCTCGATCCAAATAATAATCACAATCAGAAGTGTTAGTCATATAAACTCTTTTTCCATCACCAGTCATATAATAAGAATTAAATGAATGGAAGAGAACATACATAAAAGATGAGGAAGGTGTTGAAGTGAATTTGATCAAAACACTTTGGCATCTGGAGACAAAGTGGTCTCCCTGATTAAACAGTGTTGTGGAAATGATGTTTTAGGACCTGATTAAAGATATGATCAGAGGAGAGCGGTGGAGAGATTGGACATGGAAAGAAAAGTAAACACAGACAAAAGGAAATGTGAAAAACGGCAATAAAGAAACAAACAAAAGAGAAGAAAAGATAAGAATGATTAGATGAAGCTAGACGTGCAGAGAGAAAACATGTCTTTAACCTCGTGTGATTTATTTAAACTCGGTCAGCTTCATCTCCTCTCCAGGGCTCTGATGGATTATATGTATTTTGAGCTGCTTTAACTGAATAATTCCACTTAAGTTCCACCAGGGAGAACAAGACATCCAGACAACTTCACATATCTTACATTTTGACAACAGACCGTACTTGTCTTCATTTAAATAGAATTGTCCAGGTAATTTGAGGGTTTCATTTACACACCTGGTGGAATAATCCCATGGCTGTCACCATAATAAGTGGGCCTTTTACTCTTTATTCAAACACAGAGCTGAATAATTGTAGTTCCACACACTGACTCCCAGACCTGTGTTATTGATCATGTAATGTGTGCTGGTGGTTAGAGCTCAATGCTGATTAACAGAGACAGCTGAAGTCCCCCTCCGACAGAACGTCTGACACTTCAGATATATACTAGCATTGATGACAACAGACACTGAGTTCCACTGGTGATTGTTGTAAACCTCCATTTCTGTCAGTAAGATATATGAACTGGATCCTCCCATGCTGTGGCCTGATTGTTTTCCTTTATCCTCATGTAACGACGACAACAAATACGGATTTCCAACATCAATTTCAAAAACAATTTGGCTGAGATGGACTGAATTATCCAACATGTTAGACATTATGTTAATGTCTTGTGAATAATGAAATGTTGTTTGTTGTATCCACACAGTATTTCATCCATCGAGTGTGTGAACTTTGTGCAGCAGAGCAAATCCATCGTGAGTCAGTGTCTGTGTGCAGGATGGAGGCTCTGTGACATTGTGGTAGTTGTATGAAACATGAAGGAAGTTGTGATTCAGGTTTTGGTATTTCCTAAGTGGAGAGGAGACTCTCAGCAGTCTGAACACATAAGCATCGTGCTACACATTCTTCTTCTGCTTTGCCATCTTTTGTTTGCTTCACACCTTTTGCAGGGCTGCACATTTTTTTCACGTGTTTGTTTCCACTTACACTGGATACATTTAAATGGTATTTTTATTGTTTTTCTACCCGACCCCATCTGGTCTCTCAGAGGTAATGCTGCCATATGTGACTCCTCCTAATGCCATCTGTTTAACCTATTGTAAAGGCCAGGTGCATCTCTGCTGTTTAGATGGACGAGTTGTTCCAGCACTTATCACTGAGAGGCACATTATGTTGACCATCATTGTAATGTTAATATCTCTATACAATCTCAACAATGAGCAGAAGATCAGAGGATCATGTTGCTAATCACAAGGAGAAAAAGCATTTTCCGAGTGTGTGTGTGTGTGTGACACTAAGAAGTGACAGTGCTGATGTCAGATAGGTTCAGTAAGAAGATGTTGAGCTTCTATCTCTTCAGGATGTGAAAAACATAAATGAACTTGTCTTCACTGAATGAGAAGTTTCACTGTAGTTCAGTCCTTGTGTGCTCTGAGGTTTCCTTTTAATCCTTATTGTATCATAGAGGTAAGCCACTAACTACCTAAATAATATTCACCAGGAAATATTTACATTCACAAGCGAGGAAGGATCTCAAGGAAGAACTCCTGGATAAATAATTGTGACAGGAAAAATGAAATATTAATGGGCTTCTTGTGTGATTGTGGATTATCAGATAATTCCTTTTTAGACGTATATTTGCTGTAAAATCCACCTTCAGAACCCGAGAGCTATATAACTTTTCATCTTTAAACAAGAACAGATAACAGCAGAGAGACACTGCTTCACACATCCTCTGCTCCCGTCAGTCTACAGCAGAGGTTCTCAACGGGGGCGGCAGCGCCCCCCCAGGGGGCGTTCAGAGGACGTCAGGGGGCAATATTTTAGAAAGGGGGGCGTTCATTTGTTTTAGGGGGGCGTTTGTGTGTACGGCCAGCGAGGTAATTCATAAACAAATGCAAAAAATCTACTCCAAAAAAAGAAATCCAAATCTAGTCAGATATAGAATATAACCGGCGACTAACTGTTTTTCCTGGCCAAGGTCAGGGTCCTTGAACACAACACGAGCGGAACGTCATGTCAAAAAAACTTCAATATTAAACTGTCATTGACATCAGTGATCGCAGCATGGCAAGTGTAACAAAGAGAACGATTATTTCTTTGTGGAAGTAAAAGGCCAGAGTTGGTGTGGACGTGCTTGCGGTCATGAAAAAGGCTCTCGAGCTGCATTACAGCACTTTGTAGTTCTCTCCTCTCCGCTCTCGTTTGTTCACGAAACAGAGAGAATGTGAATGCGTAAAGCAATGCAGTAAACACGGAAACGTGCACATAAATTAGATAAATAACATAAGCGTTTGGTTTATTTAATAAAAGAGCACATTTGGCGCTATATATTTATAAAAAATAAAACACAGGGTTCTGTTGGGGGGGGGGGGGGCAGCGCCTCAGACTTGTTCCTTTGTGCTCGTTTATAGTTGGATCACTTATGAGTGCAAATTGTTTCACATTTCTGAGGCTGCTGTGTTTAACACCAGTTACAGTTTGAATGTCTGACCCTGATTGGCTGCAGTCTATGGCACAGATTAAAGTTTGAATCTCAAACTTCTTACTGTTGCATTTGTTTAACACTCTTTAATAAAATGTCTTTGTTTGCGCCCTTGGTACATGGTGCATTAAGGCTATTGAAGGTAAAAACAAAACATTTGTTTAATAATATAATATTAAATAACTATTATATAAGGGACGGTAAGGGACCTGGATAATGGATAGGGGGGCTCTGGCCCAAAAAAGGTTGAGAACCACTGGTCTAAAGTATCTGTGTTGTATGATACATCAGCCCTGCTCTCTGTGAGTTTCAGGATGTGATACAGCACAGACTCTTCCTGTCATATTCTGTCTCCATGCAGTCAGTAGGGTGGACACAGGGTAGTCACAGGGTAGACACAGGGTAGTCACAGGGTGGACACAGGGTAGTCACAGGGTGGACACAGGGTAGTCACAGGGTGGACGCAGGCAGGGTAGTCACAGGGTGGACACAGGGTAGTCACAGGGTGGACACAGGGTAGTCACAGGGTGGACACAGAGTAGTCACAGGGTGGACACAGGGTAGTCACAGAGTAGTCACAGGGTGGACACAGGGTAGTCACAGGGTGGACACAGGGGTAGTCACAGGGTGGACACAGGGTAGTCACAGGGTGGACACAGGGTAGTCACAGGGTAGACACAGGGTGGACGCAGGGTACTCACAGGGTAGTCACAGGGTGGACACAGGGTAGTCACAGGGTGGACACAGGGTAGACACAGAGTAGTCACAGGGTGGACGCAGGGTAGTCACCCTGTGATACAGCACAGACTCGTCATATTCTGTCTCCATGCAGTCAGTATACTCTGTGTGCTGTGTTACTATGTAGCCGTGGTGTGTGTCACACATCGGAGTGAATGATGGCTGTGGAGTTGTTTAGATGCTTTCTGTCTGAAGAGTCAGAAGTTTCAAACCATGTGTATGCATTTCTAAAAAAGATAAAGAAAAGTCCTTACATATATATTGTTACGTCCCCAAGGTGTAGCTAGGGGAAGAGGGGGACAATAACACAACAACCAATGATTGAGCGAGTCAGAGTAGAAGTGAACGTGTATAATTGTTTATTGCACAAATAAACTGGTTCCAATGAACTCTCAAAAGTAGGGGTGAGGAAGGGACCAAATGGTTGAGCCAAACAAAATAAATTAATATAACAAAACAAGGCCTGGCTACTACTGTCCTTGCAAACAAAATACAAACAAAAGCCTTTACTAACTGATCTAATAACGAGTGGTGTAAATCACATACAGAGGTGGCAACAACCTGCTAACTAATGTGTCTAACAAAGAAGTCTCTAAGTGGATGAAAATGTACACTTACCTAAATACGCACACACACACACACACACACACACACACACACACACACACACACACACACACACACACACACACACACACACACACACACACACACAACCTGCTCTTCACGTAGCTCTGCATGTCGTCTTTTAGGGGCTTTTTTCTCTGGAGATAGGCACTGATCAATCCACTCCTCCATAGTAGAGAACATTGTACTATGGACTATGGACAATGGACGGTCCCTTGTATTGGCGCATGCGCGACCGGAACTGGAACCATATTGAACTGTAAACAGTCTGCGTTTCAGCCTGTATAGTACGTGTTTGATTATTGTCATTTCACGCTGATATTATTTATAATAAAAAGCAACCGAACAAATGGAACTCTGTTCTTATTTACATAGTAAAGCTTTTTAAGTTTGTTTCTTAACGGACATAATTTAACAGCTGTAACGGTTGTAGTTTTTTCTCAGATGCGGAGGGATACTGACTTGTTGTGAAAAGTAACTACAATTCTACCCTTGATATACACTCATTATATCACGGCTAAGAACCAATCAGATTGCTTGATCTGACATGTCCGTTTTATAAATTATATATATATATTATAAACAGTGGCATTAGGTTTACAACCCGCCTGGTTTGGTCCTTTTTTACTGTGCATCTGTTAAAAAATACCATCATTTGTATAATTCACTGTATGTTTGACATAAGTTATAAAGAGGATGTGTTTTCTGATTTTAAATGCTTCAGTGTACATTAACAGGTGAAGACAGACTTTGACTGTTCCTTACAGGACTGTCTGTATATCACTCATTGTATCTCCAGAGAGATCGTTACATTTTCTCTCACTCTAATGATGTGAAGAATGGTCTGCATAAATGATCTTTGACCCTCTCTGTGTAAAATAAAACACTGATCCAATTTATGTCTGCTTAGTTGACATGTGTGAGACCAGCAGCAGCCTCCTTCACACTGCATCACATCTGAGATCAGTGCAATGCAATTAGATTTCATGGTTCTCACGGTTACCGACACAGACAGTGTGTGTGTGTGTGCGTTGTGCGTGTGTGTGTGCGTGTGTGTGTGTGTGCGCGCAGCTGGCAGAAGTGGATTGACAATGATGACTGCCACAGTTCACGCTGGTTTGATTGACAGCTCGTGTGTTAAGTGCTTGTTATCAGCAGCAGTTCATTATAAACTTCCCTGGTTTACTTTGTAACATAAATTCCAACAGTTTAATCCAATGAGTATGATTATTATTATAAACTCAAATACTTCTATGAGCTGTATTGAAAAATGAAGCGTGTGTGTTATTAAAGTAATATTAAAAAGGCCCTGGACGTCCATGTGAACTCACACAGGTGATTTTAATTACTGGTTGATTAGAACTCTTCTCAGAACTGTGTGAGTGTGAACCATAGACATAGATGAGAGTAGAACCATCATTCTACTGTTTGCTGTGGTCAGTTGAATTGTTCAAGATTATATTTAGCAATGTGCATTAACCATGGAAATAGAATGAGTTATTTCGCTAACAGTTACAGTACTTTGCAATAGCAACGGTTCACATTAAAATGTCTGCAGCTCTAACAATGCTGTTATGTTTTAATGAGAATGTCTGTTCTACTCTTATTGTATTTCTATGGTGTGAACGTACTGTGGTTGATTGGCTTTGCCTCTACTCCTGGCTGTCATGTTGCTTCTGTAAGACAAGTGACACCTCTATCATTCCACTAAACTCTTTGGATTCTTTGCACCATTTAACACCTCAACAACAAATGTCAGCAGCACATTTTCCTAAAAGCAATCACAGCAGTTGAAGAGTGCAGAACAGGGATTAGAGTTCTACAGTTTTTAAACAAGCACTTGCACTTGGGGAATACTCCTGTCCGATGATGGTGGAAATCAGAAAAGGCTGCAAAGCAAAACACTGGATTATACTGAATACGCAGACAAAGAATAACTGATCAGGGCCGTACCGGACATATTTTAAAGGATCAGCATCTGCTGTAATAAAGCTGATCCCTCCTTTACTGCACCCGACTGGGTTTTGTCCACCTCCGCGTGTTAGACACCTCCACACAAACTGTCATAGCAACACACAGACTGAAACAAAGCTCTTAATCTTCAGGCTTCAGTTAGAGAGTTGACTGAGATCCACCTGGAAACAAACTGAATGAGGACACACACAATTCCTCTCCTAAAGCACACACACACATTCATCACCTCCTCTTCTTACCAATAACAGAGACTTTCATTAGCAAGACAAAGACACAGAAAGTCCTCGCTACCTCTGATAGATGCTTTATTCTTAGAAATGTAAAATGTAACTCAACACATGAAGCTTCTGTTTCACCTCTGAGTATTGATGTCTACAGTTAAATATCAAACTCAAACTCTCCTGTGTTCTGATATCCAGCTGAACTCACAGGGGGAGGCACAGATGCAGCACAGCAATGAACACAATGCCAGTTTGTGTCAAGTGGAGATTAGTTCATATCCAGAGAGGGGTTGTAGATTTGTAAAATACAGATAACACTTCTCTCTGGTATTTAGGAAATTCATAAAAGTCAAGCCCATAGAGCCAGTGGCACTTTTAGAAATGTGCTCTGCATATTTAAACAGCAGAATCATGGAATATTTTTGAAAAGTTTTGAAACATGTTTTGGTGTGCATATAAAGTAAAGTAGTTTTTGTGTGTTTTTTGATACATTATTTATGTTCATTGTGCTCTGTTTCACACATGCACAATATATTGCTTCAGCTGGAAAACTTTATTACACGTTCAGATACATGCACTCAAATGTGATTTACAACTGCAGGCTGTGAAATGACTGTTCAACCTCATGCTAAACAACATGATACAGGAGGTTCTGGTACAGAGCATTGCAATCTGTATGATGGAGGAATTGTTCCTTCTGGAAGTGCATGTGATGGAATACAATTAAATCACACTTGAAGTATTTTCTTCACCCTGACAGCTAAAAGACTTCATATACTCAGAGGAGTTCAACCTTTACAGCACTTCACTTGTGTAAAGCTGCACTCAGGGGAGAAGGACAAGGACACGTGTATCACTGATGCTACTTTTCTTTCCTTCAGGGTTGTACTGTATGTGTGTGCTGACTTCCAGTCAGCCAGAGTCTGGCCTATGAAATATGCAACAGCCAGAAACATTCCACAGAGTCAAAGGCTTGAATCCAGCTTGGTAACTAACAGATGTCCTTCTGTCTGCATTACACAGTGGACATAAATGAACGGGGGAGCCTGGAAGTCCAAAATCAAGCAAAGATTATGCGGAGCTGGAATAAAATGCATCATATGGACAATATTTAGCTCTGTTCCATTACATAAAGTCATTAAAACATGATCTGTGGTGGAATGATTTGGGTGTATTTCAGTCTATTATTTCAACCTCTCACCACGTAATTCACTCAACATGTAAAACAGACTGATGGATTATGTCTCCTCCTCCCAAAGCTCATTGCAGCTCCATTAAGCCACCTCCAGATAAACTTAGTCGGGTGTAAAAGCACACAATAAGACTCAATCACAAGTACAGGGCAGAGTGATGGATGACTGGAATTTGGAAACAAACTAATGCAGATTATTCCTGCAGGGAGAATATTTTATTTGGATTTCCTCCGCTGAGTTCAATAAAGCCTCTCAGCCGGCCTTGTTAGAGGATGACAGAGTATGTGGAACAGTGAGCTACTGTACCTGTGTGACTACAGAGAAATAAGTAGCAGAAGGAAGTAACAAATCAAGAGAGACTTGAGCTGAACTCAGTCAAGGTAAAACATGCAAATGCTGGATGCAAGAGACGACCATCATGGGTTGTTGAAGACTCTTCCAGTATGAATGTTGCTGGGAAAAGACAACTGAAGTGTTTTGTTGCAATATAAAACTGAAACGTACTGCCAACTGAAACACACAAGTACAAGTGACTATAAAACAGCATATATAAACTGGCAGGTTGAAAGATACTTTCACGTTTTGTATTATTTTTCTTGCATTCAGTAAAATGTTTCAGCCAAAAATGTGTGAAAATGACCTTTGAAGAGGCAACATGGATTCATGTCTCTGATATCCAAGATGGACGATCCACTCACTGCAGTATTTACGCACTGCTGAGGGTTTTACTAATGAAAGACATAAATCAATCCATTTATACAAAGCACTGCTCATATTCATATCTGAAGGTATCATTGACAGCAGCTTTAAAACAGAACAAATACAACATTTCCTCTCTGGTAATAATGATAAGTATTAAAATAATATAATATATAACATAATGTTGACTGTCAGAGTGAAATATGGTCATTTTTAAAGCCATAGTGAAGATGTTCTATTTGACTGTGTTGTGTATTAAGAAGTGTTTTGAATAGTATGTTTAAAAAAGACACTTATCAGCATAACATGCGGTTGATTTTGTTTTTGTATTTTCTAGACCCTTTACTTCCTGTCTGAATTATCCACACGTCCACACAGTCAGTCCAATGTGAAACGTGTGTAATCTGTGTTACTGAGCTACACTCATTGTTTTTCCAAACCATAACTGACAATATAATCCAAATCTAACAACATCCCCATAGTTAAAGCTGTACATTAAATGTGAACTCAGTTATTCACACATCATTTAAAGACAGAGTTAATTATCTGAACTGCATCATCTACATAATGTAGCTCACAGTCTCTGTGTCATCAGAAAATATCTCTATGTGAATCCCTTCACTGGTGGGGGGAGTTATTATACAGTTTACAGAACAATCCTTACCACTACATGAGATGTGAAGGCCAGTGTGCAATATTGTAGTAAAAAGCTATTCCTTGAGACAGCGCGACTGAGCAGCAAAAATGTAAAAAACTATCAAAAAGATACTTAAGAAGTCCATCAGATACGAGTCGGGGGGGACTCCTCTGCTGTTAAACATGAGGGGAACAGATTGTCTTGGTTGAATCATTGTTAACATGACACCAGCGATTCTTCAAACACACCAGCCTCCACAGCATGGAGCTCCATGTGGACCTCACAGTCAGCTGTTAGAGCAGTGACTCAGTCATACAATGTAAACTCACATGTCAATATGTGGCACACAGCAGCAGATCTTTCACTGAGAAGCAGATAAGAACCATGATGACTGATGACAGATGGGGCTTGTTAACACTCACTTCACTGCTGCATACTGCCTCTATACACCGTGTTCTTGCCTGATCTGAAATCAGCAAACTTAACAGAGCCATAGACAAAACCAGTGTTGTCAGCCATGACAGTAACACACCTCAGATGAAGCCAATGGAAACATATTATTTTGAAATGTAGATTGATGGGCACATACCCTTAATGTAGTACATAAGAGTGAGTTACTACACCTGTTCAAACTCAAAAACAGGAAGCCTTGCAATAAATCCCACCTGTATCAAGCTTGTCCTACAACATCTATTATATTGACAGCTACAGTTTGTGTCAGGCTTCAAACTGGAACAGAGAGGCTGTAACTCCTCTTTACTGACAAGCTGGTCACTTCTGTTTCCAGCAGACCTGATGCTGTGTTTGCACTGAAAGTTATTTCCCGATTACGTCCAACTGAGCTGCTGATCGATCCCTGTGGTTCATACAAACGCAGACAGGAGACGGAAGTTTCCCCTCTATCACTTTCACTTTCCTTGTTTTGTCCCTCTGCACTTCTCTGCGTCCTCTTATCTAGTGTTTCTACATTAGTTTTCCGAGAGGCTGCATCATGGAAAGTAAAGGTAAGATAATCGAGTAGTAATGATGGATAACTTAGTAAATTCTCAGTAGGATGCGTCACTTTCAGTTCACCAGTGTGTGAAATACGCTGATTGACACTTAAAGCCCTCTGAAAGTATCAACAGCAGAAATATTTGTATCAACATGTATTTTAAAAGTCCAGCAGTATTCATTATTCAAATTACAAAACATTTATTCACAAGTATGAATACTGAACAATGTTGTGGCGTTTCCTCTTGTGTTGCCATTGAAAACCCGGTTGTTTCTGGAAAGGCCTTCTGCCATGGGTCGCTGTTGCAAATGTTTCTGTGCAAAGGTTTAGAAAACCTTACGTTACCTTGCACAGGCTGAGATGCAGTATGTTTTCTGCTTAGAGATCATGATTACTCGTAAGTTGTACAGCACACAGACACAGAATCGGAGCAGCGGGGGCGGTACTGCAGTCGCTTTACCGCACAGTTGTGATGAAAAGAGAGCTGAGCCAGAAGGCAAAGCTCTCGATCTACCGGTCGATCTTCATTCCTACCCTCAACTATGGTCATGAAGGTTGGGTCATGACCGAAAGAACGAGATTGCGGGTACAAGCGGACAAAATGGGTTTTCTCAGGCGGGTGGGTCTCCCTTAGAGATAGGGTGAGAAGTTCAGCCATCCGTGAGAGACTCGGAGTAGAGCCGACCCCGGATAAGCGGTAGACGATGGATGGATGGATGGATGGATGGATGGATGGATGGATAGATGGATAGCAAAACGCCTCGAGATAAACTCAAAAATATTAAATGATTTTAGTTAGAGTAACTCCACCCTAGAAGGTAAAGGTTTACTAACGGTTGGTTAGGATGCCTGCACAGTGGGTTAGGTCATCAACCTCCTGCATGTCACACCCTCAAGGTCAGGCTCGTCGCTGGCAGGTAAAAAGAAGCGGCTGGTGACCCCAGTGTCACAAAGGCGGCACATGTCTGCCTGCAGTTCTTCTCAGGCCAACAGTTACAGTAAGTGAGCAGTGACTGTGGTGCAGAGGGCTTTATTACTTCCTCCAGCCCTCCTGAAACACACGTCTCATTTGTCACAGACATTCTGCTGCATTCACTGTATTTTGTGACAAAGGGTAAAAGTAAACATGAAAAATGAGTGTGTATAGGGCAGTGTGCGAGTTGTATATACTGAAGGAGAACTGTTTGAAATCCATTGCCAGGGAAATAATTAGCTATTGACAGTGATGTTGCTGTGCGGCTTGTGGGTGACTGTATTTACCGAAGGAAAGGTGTTCAGACCTTTTGAGTAATTAAAGAACAGTGAAGCACAAATCCACTGAGACCTCCTGGTTATTCTCCGTGCAGTCGACTATATCAGGGCTGTCTGGGTACACTGCACAGGAAACAGCTCCTGGCTACTGAGGAAAGAGAATGGGATGTTCACAATGGTCTGAATCTGATCTAAGTGTCCAGGATCTATCCAAATGTTTTCTACACACTCATCCAGATACTGGACCTCTTCCAGCTCCTCCCAAGTTACCCTGAAGTTCTCCCTGGTAAGCTGGGAGATGAAGTCTATTGGCTCTACCTCAACATCTCCGACCAGTCAGATGAGCAAAAGCAAAACACTCAGGAGGTTCTGTTCTGTGTGAGCTGCTATTAGATATTAAAACAGATTCCTCCGTGTCTCAGCTGGATCCCTGCTTGCTCTCTGCACCACCCACATGTTATTCAACACACATCCAACACGTTAATGTGGTAATAGAGTCTTAGCATAGCATGCAATTGGATGAGCTGCATTTTAAGCATGTTGATGAGATGACTGATTATTGACTGATTACTCTCAATCAGCTGGTGTCATCAGACACATTTAGTAACCTCTGTAATGAAACAAGCAAGCGGAGTGGGTGTGTGAGGACACATCATGATGGTGAATCTCTTCAGTCTGATATGTGTTTCATGGTTTGACACTGATCAGCATTAACTCATGATCTGTATTTACATAAGAATGAGGCTGATATGTGAAACATAAGTATTCTACAACAGCTGTCCCGTACAGTAAAACACCAGCACAAACTCCTCGTGAGTTTACACATCTCTACACAGCCCATTTTATCTTTCAGTGCCAAAAGCAGTGCAAAGGAAATAAAAGATCGACTAAGTGTAGGCCACGAGAATACATTCACGTCCACTTACCTCCATTGTTCAAATACTGGCTTACAAGAACTGGGATCAGAATTGTGGACCAAGCATCAGGTTACAAAGTGACATGGACTCTTATTAAGTGTAGGCTATTGTAACAGAGTAAGACCCTGGAGAAACACATTGCAGCTAAATAGAAGTTGATGTTATTTGAAAAAGACCAGCCTTGTTCCAGCTGGCTATGAAGGAATAACAGCACATCTGCAATGAAACACTAGTAAGAACAACATGGAGTATCTGTATCTTCTTTGACATCTCTGCTCAAATATCCACCACTTTAATGCATGAAGGCATGTGTGTGTCAGAAATGTAAGTGAAACACTATAAATGAAACACAGTTTAAAATAGCCACATTGGTGTGACAGAACACAAACTCTAAATAACTGTGCTGGCATATTATTAGCTGAGACAACTGGTGCAGATACATTATTATATTCATCAAAGTGGAAATGTCTGAGAGGGTCTCATTTTATTTATAATAGTCCACCACATCTAAACACTCCAACACAGCCTCCACACATGTCATTAGTGCGTTGGGACTGTGCGACTCATTAAGGGAGATGTGATGAGATTAAGGATCCAATGAAAACAGAGCTCACTGACAATCAGTCTCCCCCTGCTGTGTCCCTGTCTCTGTGTCTCTCACTGTGAACTCAAGAAGTAAACACATCACTCATTAAAACTACAAAGTGTTAATTTGTCCTAATTAATTGGATGAGTCCTCTGGAAAAGGGCATCCATGCTGCCCTGATGAACAGTGACATGCCAGACTACAAGCTTCAGTCAGCTTGGGAGCAGCAGTGCAACATAAAGGAGCCTCATGCACATCAACCGCCTTTCTAAATGCATCCGTTTTATATTCCTGAACACACCCTCATCTCTACCCCATAGCTCTTAATTATACTGCCCTTTGCTGAAACACAGAGAACAACAATTACTTCATACTGTGATAAATACATAAACTAATTAATAGAGGAAATATTGTTCAGCTTGGTGGTCCTTCTCTATGTTCGTGTGAGAACATTATGAGCAATGAACAGAATTCCAGAATCCCTACATGTTCTCATTAAAGCCAATAAAGCAGATTCTAATTCAGATTCTAATTCTAAGATCTCAGACAGAAACATGCAGGATGAAAAAACTAAACACATTGGACTGAACAATACTGAGCAATAGCTAACAACAAAAAACAAAGATTGTCCAACTAAATCAAATCTGTCATTTTGTAGTGGGACACGAGGCACACAAGAGTACATCTCTGGAACTGATATGTAAAAGATGGAAGATCAATGATCGATGTGTAAGAAGAGACAAGTGAAGGCTGAGACAAGGAACGTTTCAGGGTGAGCTGTTTCTACCAAATGTGTCAATATTAAAGCAGGAAGTGTCAAACTGAGGATCCAGCCCGTCTCAGGCATAATGATGAAACATAAACACATTTCTCTGGGGTGTGTGTGTGTGTGTGTGTGTGTGTGTGTGTGTGTGTGTGTGTGTGTGTGTGTGTGTGTGTGTGTGTGTGTGTGTGTGTGTGTGTGTGTGTGTGTGTTAAAATAAAAATCCTAATATTTATCTTCTTGTTTGTATCTTGAGATATACAGTGATGACAGTGAAAAAAACAACATATTAATATTGTAATTTTCTCACTGAGGCCACCTGTAAACAACTTCCTCTTCCACATGTCATTCTGATTGTGTAGTTGCAACACTCGACTTGACATTAACCAGTCAGCTGTAACTTACCTCTCCAGTGTGGCAGCCACTTGGAGCAGCAGCTCATTAGCAGAGAAGCTGGTTATGTGAGGAGACACCTGTTCCGTGTGTATGCTGAGGCAGGGATTAATGTTTTCTCTAGTGGGCAAGAGGACACTAGGAGTGTATCACTGAAACCGTAATTACAGTAAATTAAATGTAACAAGACTTGTGTTGCTGAGATATTTTCCATAACATCCTGTGTTTACGATCGTCAACACATGAGACCTTATGGCACAGGTAGACTGCGCGGGAAAGTTTATTAACATTCCCCTCTTGTCTTAGCGCGTCATTTCCGGTTGTTAATGTTTCTGTGTTGTTGGTAGCATACTTCGGCAGCTCCAGCTTGACCCAGTTAATGTTGTTATATTCTTGATCACATCGGCTAATTACCTGTCATCTATCTAAACCTATACTTGTACTTCCTAAGCACTTACAACTCTCTCCTTATCCTCCTCTTAGCGACGCTCGCTAAATCCTCAATTCTTTACGCTCTGTTCGGCTCTGCTAACGTTAGCTGCTGCAGCTCGGCAGCTAGCGATGGCATCTCCCTCTTCTGCTCTCTCCTGCTCGGTGTGTTTCATGTTTAGCTATTGCTCGGCCTCCTTTAGTGATAATGGTACGTGTATTAAATGTAGTTTATACGCAGGGTTGGAGGCGAGTTTTAGAGGGATAGATGAGCGGCTCCGCACCATGGCTAGTCAGCGGTTAGCAAGTGTAGCTGTTAGCAAGCCCCCTATAGTCGGTGCGGGTCGACCAGTGGTATCTCCTGTTAGCCGTCCCCCGGCGGGACCCGAGCAGCCGGGAGACTGGGTGACTGTCCGAAAGAAGTGTTATCAGAAGCCTACGGTTCACCACCAACCGCTTGCTGTTTCTAACAGATTCTCCCCACTCAGTGACACACCAGCTGAGAAGCCAACTCTGGTTATCGGTAGCTCAATTTTGAGATACGTTCATTTTGAGACACCAGCGACGACAGTCACGTGCATTCCGGGGGCCAGAGCGGGCGACATAGAAGCACATTTGAAACTGCTGGCTAAGGCTAAACGTAAATACAGTAAGATTGTTATTCACGTTGGCGGTAATGACACGCGATTGCGTCAATCGGAGTGTACTAAAGTTAATGTGGAGTCTGTGTGTACATTTGCCAAAACAATGTCGGACTCCGTAGTTTTCTCTGGTCCTCTGCCAAATCTTTTGAATGATGACATGTTTAGCCGCATGTCATCATTCCGTCGCTGGCTCTCACGGTGGTGTCCAGATAATGATGTGGGCTTCGTAGACAATTGGCGGACTTTCTGGGGAAGGCCTGGTCTGATTATGAGTGACGGCATCCATCCTACTTTGGCTGGAGCAGATCTCATATCCAATAATATTACACAGTCTATTAGTGGACCTAATCCATGACAACCCAGAGTTGAGACCAGGACAAAGAGTTGTAGTCTTACACACTTCTCTGTGCTTCTTTCCGGGCAGTCACCCACTCAAATCCCCATAGTGACTGTGTCTGCCCCACGACCACTGAAACTAATCAAGTATATGGTTAACAGAAGAGGAGTTATACATGAAAACCTAATTAAAATAAACACCACCGCTGCAAAAGTGCAACTAAATCAAAAAATTAAATGTGGGCTCTTAAACATCAGATCTTTATCAACGAAAGCTGGATTGGTAAATGATTTAATATCAGATAATAAGATTGATTTATTTTGTCTCACTGAAACCTGGCTGAGACATGAAGAATATGTCAGTCTAAATGAATCTACTCCACCTGGTCATATTAATACTCACATTCCTCGAGGTACTGGCCGAGGAGGTGGAGTTGGGGTCATATTTGACTCAAACCTCTTGATCAATCCTAAGCCTAAACTAAAATATAACTCTTTTGAAAGCCTTGTTCTTACGCTCTCAAACCCAACATGGAAAACAATAAAGCCAGTTTTATTTGTTACCGTGTACCGCCCTCCTGGTCCGTACTCTGAATTTCTATCTGAATTCTCAGAATTTTTATCAAATTTAGTCCTTAAAACAGATAAAGTAATTATTGTAGGTGACTTTAATATTCATGTGGATGTTGATAGTGACAGCCTTAATAATGCATTTATCGCAATATTAGATTCAATTGGGTTCAGTCAAAATGTACATGAACCAACTCACTGTTTAAACCACACTCTGGACCTTGTTCTGGGATATGGTGTTGAAATTGAAAGTTTATTAGTGTGTCCACATAATCCTCTTTTATCAGACCATTTTTTAATAACTTTTGAAGTCCTGTTACTGGACTACAAGCCAGTAGGCAAAATATCCTACGCTCGATGTTTATCTGAAAGTGCTGTGACTAAATTTAAGAAAGTGATTCCATCAGCACTTGATTCAATACCAGGACTCAATATCAATATAACAGAGGACTCCAATGCTAACTTTAGTCCCTCCCAAATTAATCATCTTGTTGATAGCGCTGCAGCCTCACTGCGAATAACACTCGACTCTGTCGCTCCTCTAAAGAAGAAGATCATAAAACAGAAAAAGAAAGCTCCATGGCTTAATTTACAAATCCGCAAACTAAAACAAAAGTCGAGAAATCTTGAAAGTAAATGGCGTCCCACTAAATTGGAAGAATCTCGTTTAGTCTGGTTAGATCATCTTAAAACGTATAAGAAGGCTCTCCGTAATGCCAGAGCAGCTTATTACTCTTCCTTAATAGAAGAAAATAAGAACAACCCCAGGTTTCTTTTCAGCACTGTAGCCAGGCTGACAGAGAGCCACAGCTCTACAGAGCCTTCTATTCCTATATCTCTCAGTAGTGACGACTTTATGAGTTTCTTTAACGATAAAATTATAATTATTAGAGACAAAATTAATCTCCTCCTGACCTCAATTGGTAATGACTTAACTTCAACTGTTGGAATTTTAAAAACATCTGTAACTCCTGAAATATATCTAGACTGTTTTACTCCAATCAACCTTAACCAACTAACTTCAACAATCTCATCGTCTAAACCATCAACCTGTCTTTTAGACCCGATTCCAACTAAACTGTTTAAAGAAGTTTTACCCTTAATTAACACCTCGTTATTAAATATGATCAACCTGTCTCTATTATCTGGCTACGTACCAAAATCCTTTAAAGTAGCTGTAATAAAACCACTTCTTAAAAAGCCTGGTCTTGATCCAGAGGTTTTAGCCAACTATAGGCCGATATCTAACCTTCCCTTTCTCGCTAAAATCCTTGAGAAAGCAGTCGCAAAACAGTTGTGTGACTTTTTACATAATAATAGTTTATTTGAGGTTTTTCAATCTGGATTTAGAGTTCATCATAGCACAGAGACGGCACTGGTGAAAGTTACCAATGACCTTCTATTGGCTTCAGACAAAGGACTCGTCTCTGTTCTTGTCTTGTTAAACTTCAGTGCTGCTTTCGACACTGTTGATCAGGACATTCTACTACAGAGACTGGAACATTGTGTTGGCATAAAAGGAACCGCACTAAGCTGGTTCAAGTCCTATTTATCTGAGCGATTTCAATTTGTACTTGTTAACGATAAATCCTCCATGACAGCCAAAGTCAGTCTTGGAGTTCCGCAGGGTTCTGTACTTGGACCGATTCTATTCACCTTATATATGCTTCCTTTGGGCAATATTATAAGGAACCACTCTATAAACTTTCATTGTTATGCGGATGATACCCAATTATATCTATCAATTAAACCAGATGAAACCAATCAATTGGCTAAACTTCAAGCATGCCTTAAGGACATAAAAACTTGGATGTCTAGCAACTTTTTGATGTTAAACACAGACAAAACTGAAGTTATTATACTTGGCCCTAAATGCCTCCGAAACGCATTTTCTAATGACATAGAAGCTCTGGATGGCATTAACTTGGCCTCCAGCACCACTGTAAGGAATCTTGGCGTCATCTTTGATCAAGATCTGTCGTTTAACTCCCACATAAAACAAATCTCAAGGACTGCCTTCTTTCATCTACGTAACATTGCAAAAATAAGACACATCCTGTCTCAAAATGATGCAGAAAAACTAGTCCATGCATTTGTTACTTCAAGGCTGGATTACTGCAACTCATTGTTATCAGGTTGTCCAAAAAAGTCGGTTAAGACTCTTCAGTTGATCCAAAATGCAGCGGCACGTGTATTGACTAGAACAAGGAAATGGGATCATATTACTCCTGTATTAGCTGCTCTGCACTGGCTCCCGGTAAAATACAGAATAGAATTCAAAATCCTTCTCCTGACTTACAAATCAATTAAAGGTCAGGCTCCAGCATATCTTAAAGATCTCATAGTACCTTATAAACCAACTAGAGCATTACGCTCCCAGACTGCAGGGTTACTTGTGGTTCCTAGAGTCTCTAAGAGTACAATGGGAGCCAGAGCCTTCAGCTATCAAGCTCCTTTCCAGTGGAACCAGCTTCCAGGTTGTGTTCGGGAGGCAGACACACTCTCCACATTTAAGAGTAGGCTAAAGACTTTCCTTTTTGATAAAGCTTATAGTTAGGGCTGGCTCAGGTTTGCCCTGGATCAGCCCCTAGTTATGCTGCTATAGGCTTAGACTGCCGGGGGACACCTCCCTGCTCTCTTCCTTTTCTCCCTCTCTCTTCTTCTCCCTCTCTATCTGTATGCATTTATGTAAATGTATGTTACTAACTCACCATCCGGGGTATCATCCCCGGAGTGTCTGTCTCTCATGTGGCAGGTTGCCACTGATAAAGTTTACGTCAGGATCATGAATCGTGACAGCGCCTGCTGACCTGGTCCTGCTGGACACCGGGAAGCCTTATTGACATTTTCCTGGATTCATCCAAACTTTCTATTTCTTTTTTTTTCCAACACAACATAATTTCTGTCAAATGTTGTATTTGTACTATGTTGTTTATCCTGTACACACGACATCTATTGCACGTCTGTCCGTCCTGGGAGAGGGATCCCTCCTCAGTTGCTCTCCCTGAGGTTTCTTCCATTTTTTCCCCTTTAATTTTGGGGTTTCTTTTAGGAAGTTTTTCCTTGTGCGATGCGAGGGTCTAAGGACAGAGGATGTTGTAACCTGTACAGTCTGTAAAGCACACTGAGACAAATGTATAATTTGTGATATTGGGCTATACAAATAAATTTGATTTGATTTGATTTGATTTGTTTCACACCTTATTGGTATTTGAGAAACAGAGGAGAGGATAGTGTTTTTATTATAATGTGCCAACAACAACAACACAGAGGCAGAAACAACACAAGAGGTTCAGTGGAATCATTAAATATATATGATGACAAATAAAGTTTGTTTTCTCAGTCTGAGAAGTGAGACTCTGTAATGTATGTACAGTGTTGCACAATACCCATGAGACACCTGAACAGTACGTGTGTATGTTATATAGTGTAACTCACTGTAACACCAACTCACTCTGAGACTCTGTAAAGACTGGATATGCCCCTCAATAGTGAGCAGCATGAACACTCCTAATTCATAGATACAGACGGATCAGTAAGCAGAGACCTCATGAAATCTGTTGAATCATGGCTTCAGACGACACATTGCATATCTGCAGACACATGTCCCACACACATGTTGCATACAGTAACTCTGCTGTGGACAGCCTTAATGAATTACAAACAAACACATTGTTCTAATCGCTTTTCTTTTTCATTCAGGACTCTTCAGAAGTGTGGTCAGGTTGCAACAAGCACAACAACAGTTACTTTCCTCTAAATAGAGGAAGCTGAACTGCTCATTCAGCTTTACACTGGCCTGTGGACAGTAAACAGACTTCTTCTGTATATGAATCAGCAATATGCAGAACCAGAGCACGTGCATCAATGTATTAATGTGAAAACAACTTAAGATACAGTTCAGATCTGCTATATTCAAGTTAAACCATGTAAGTCCAAACTGCAAATACACCTGAGGGCACCACAGAGTCTGAAGGAGCCATTAATGGATGTAAAAGCCAATCTAATTTCTATTATGGACTAGTTTAATATTCATTTTCTCCATTATGAACGGTCATCAGCTCAGCACCTGCAGGGCTACAGTGTTGCTCAGTGATCTAATGTGATCTGACAGGTGTGAAGACATGCAGGATGAAAACAACTCTGCTCCACGCTGCACACAGTGATGCACTTGTGCAGGCAAGGAATCTGCATTAAGTCATGTCTGAATATATAAATATAATAACGTACTCAGATGTTCTTCCAACTAACTACAAGACTCACAATAAACTAAGTAATTGTTCATTAAAACACTGAAGTGAAGAATTCAGAGCATTAACAGGCACTGGGTGTTTTACAGTAACACTGTGAGGGAAAGTCTTCCTATCATGTCACAATGTACCTGTGGTGTGAAGTCTTCACAGACTGAGAGATCTCTCTGTCTCTGAGAAGTTTTATTTCTGCTGCAAAGTGTGAGCAGAGCTCAGCTGGTTAGCTTTGAAGTCTGAGGTAAATCTCATTTCAGCTGCCATGTGCAACAACATGAAACCTTTACCTCAGTCTGAAACATTCACGCAGAGGAAGGTACGTTATGTGCACACAGCACAGTGGAAATACTTTCTAATAAGGTTTTTTTTTCGATTCCAAATTGTTCATGAAAAGGTGACATCACATATTACTCATCAAAACCAACTCTGAACCCAAAAATGAAGAGAACTGAGGCTGGTCTGGGTTCAAACTTCCAAGCACACCAGTGTCACGTGTTTTCTGTCACTGTGATATCACTTATGAAGGCGTGGCCAGAAGTGTCAGTCCATAAAGAGCACTGAAGCTGACCTTCTCTGGCCTTTATGTTTCAGTGTTAACTTCTGGGTGACTTCTGACTGTTGTCTTCTGTAAGTTATTTTCTTTTGTTTCAATTATTGCCAATATGATCCACCTACATCAACTTTATTTACTTTCAAAGAACAAAGCAGATCCAGATTAGAAAAGACTGATTCACAAGTGACTTTACAAAACTATGAGTCATGAGTCAGAAAAATAAATGTTGAAATTAAAACAGAAACTGAGTGTAAAACACAAAGACACTTTAACTTCACAAACATGATGTTTGCAGTTCTCAACGTTTCTGAATGTTCAACAATGACGTGTTATTCTGGACACCATAATGCACCACTGCTTTGTGTTAAGCCTCCCCAATGAAGTGGCTAGATGGTAATCAATGGTTTATTTGTGAATCTGCTTCGACAGACACCCATCATTGATCTACTCTCTACAACTCTGAAGAATTCAACAGGACTGAAATTATAATTGTTCATCTCTGAAATTATTGGATTTCTTGCCAGAGTATATTTTTGTCCACTTTGCACCATCAATGAATTCCTTCACAGCAGAAACACTCACACATACGTTGAGACACACACACACACACTCATTGTATCTCCAGAGAGATCGCTGCATTTTCTCTCACTCTGCTGATGTGAAGAACGGTCTGCATAAATGATCTCTGACCCTCTCTGTGTAAAATAAAACACAAACACTGATCCAATTTATGTCTGCTTAGTTGACATGTGAGACCAGCAGCAGCCTCCTTCACACTGCATCACATCTGAGATCAGTGCAACGCAATTAGATTTCATGGTTCTCACGGTTACCGACACAGACATATAGAGTGTTGTTTGTCCGCTATTGTCCAGCTGTGTGTGTGTGGGTGTGTAAATAAGAATATGTATTCCTGTCCCCTGCTGCTTCATCTATCCATTCACACACACACACACACACACACACACACACACACACACACACACACACACACACACACACACACACACACACTTTTACCCTTCTTTTGCCAGGAAGGTCCCATTGCGATACAATATCCCTTATTTTGGGGAGTCCTGGTCAAGACAGCAGCATCAGCTGTTTTGCATAAAAACAATGTGTTAGAATGTTTGAAGACATACAATACATAAAAGCAACACAAGAAACATACTAAAAGAAGAGACATACAGGCCATACCAGCGATATCATAACACATTCCACCTGAGTCAAGGATTATGTTAAACAGCAACACGTTTCCTTTAGGGCAGTTTGTAAAAGACCTTTAAAAGTATTCAAATAAGGGAGTACTTCTAAGGTAATGCATTGTGCCAATCATTCCATGACCAGGGTGCCTAGAAAGAGAAAGCCGTTTTAGAAAACTCTGAGCGGACCCTGGGGACATAAAATAATTCGATTAGTAGATCTAGTGCTGCAGTTGCTGGTAGGAGAGGATAAAAGGATGGAGATTTTTCCTTTGATACAAACAGAACCATCCAAAAGATTCATATATCATGCAATGGTGAATGTGTTTGATACAAAATGTGTTGCAGGGTGAAATGCAGAATCCTTTTCTTTAAAGTAAGGAGGAATCACCGTAGTCTAATACATATACATAAGGAATACATTTATAATGCAGACAAAGCTTTTTCAATATATTATCAATATGCACATTAATAGTCAACTTTTCAACAAGCCACATGCCTCTGTGTTTGTAGGAAGTGACTGTATACATGTGTCTTCTGATGTTAAGTTAGCGGGATCAGCTTCCTGAGAGCGAGAGCGAGTGAAGGTCATGTATTTGATATTTTTTAAATTTAGGACCAGTTTTCATTTTAATAATTTAAGCTGCAATGATTGAATAGCTGCAAGAGCTCTATGGCTTGGCGTTTTTCTATCTAGAGGAAGCCAACGTTTTGGAGGCCGTGTTAAAGAAACCAAAAGAGTGATGTGAGTACAAACAAGCAGCAGGAAGGAGGTTAGAAATATCCAGCCATAGAAATCAAGAGATCACTTCTGTTTCTTTGAAATTTGAGGATGAATGGACCTGAGAGAAGGACATAGGATCTACACAGGAAGCCTTAATCCTTAAATCCTCCAATGGAAATAAGCTGACACCAATACACACTTGTTGTATGCCAGAGGTTATGGAAAATATAAATGATCAGGTTCTAGCTGAAGCCCATGAAATCATGAACAACCTCTTTAGTTAATCTGCTTCCTCTAGTCAGCCTCCTTGTGAAAGCCTCCACAGTCGGTTCATTCAACTGTGCTGTGCTCAATCGGCCTTACCTCCAGCCTCACTGATATGGACCTGGCATTTACAGAGAGAAAACAAGTCCTGCCCATTGATTCTGCTGCTCCGTCACTGAGCCTCTTGATGTCTGAGAAAAGAAGAGCAATAGAGAAATCTCTCTCTCGCTCGCTCTTTCTGTCGCTTTCCCTCTTTCTGTTGCTCTCTCTCTCTCTCTCTTATTGTCTCACTCACTCTGTCTGTCGCGCTGTTGCTCTCTCTCTCTCTGAATCTCTGGCTCGCTCTCTTGTTCTATCACCCTTTTTATGCCTCTCTCTCTCGCTTTTTCTCACGCGCTCTCTCTCTCTCTCTCTCTCTTGCTTTTTCTCTCTCACTCTCTCGCTCTCTCTCTCTCTCTTGCTCTCTCTCTCTCTCTCTCTTTCTCTCTCTCTGTCTCTCTCGCTTTTTGTCTCTCTCGCTTTTTGTCTCTCTCGCTTTTTGTCTCTCTCTCTGTCTCTGTCTCTCTCTCTCTCTCTCTGTCTTGCTCTGTCTCTCTTGCTTTTTGTCTCTCTCACTTTTAGTCTCTCTCTCACTCTGTCTCTCTCTCTGTCTCTCTTGCTTTTTGTCTCTCTCGCTTTGTCTCTCTCACTCTGTCTCTCTTGCTTTTTGTCTCTCACTTTTTCCTATCGCTCTGTCTCTCTCTCTCTCTCTCGCTTTTTCTCTTTCTCTCTCTCGCTCTCTCTCGCTTAACCCTACCTTGAATATTATCATTGTAGTTGTCATGACAACATGCAAATGTTTTGATAAAATTACATTTGCAAAGATTAATTGTAATGATATGCAAAGAAGGAACTTTGTTTTAATTATCCATCTCCTGTTTCCTCTTATCCTCAGTAACAAATTGAAGAACTTTAAATGTGCGAAAAACAATTCTTCATATTTAGCAGAGGCAGTTTTAGATCACGTGTTAATTAACATGAATAATGAGTCCCATAAATAAGAAGAATATAGAAATAGTGCAGATATTGTCACCAGTATGCAGATCCGGTCAGATGACTGCTTGTTGTTAGGTCCAATAGTCTGCTAGCTGGAGCCCCACTCACAGACGAGTTTACACAAAGACAAAGAGCAGAGATCCAGAGATCCTCCAGCATGGACAGGGTGTAGACACTGGTGGTGTGGACACTGGTGGTGTAGACACTGGTGGTGTAGACACTGGTGGTGCTGGGGAGGAGAAGGGTGGGAAAGCAAGACATAGACCCTTTTCACTACAGATATTTTGACTTTTCAAAGCAGGAAATGCTCCAGTGTAAATAATAACACAATAAATGGCTCCATGCCATAAGTATCAAATAAGCCAATACCAGAGCTTACTGGCTCACCTACATGGAATGCAGCCATCTTTAATGTTATGTGCTTTTCCTGCTTTGACAAGTCAAAATGTCTGCAGTGTAGACGTAAGACTTTCTTCCTATAAACTTGCACAGAGCTTTGTTTCTAAAGGAACATCTACTCCACATGCAGTGGGGTTGTATGCATGAGAGTCATTGAACTAACTTTGACTGAAGCAGTGGTGTCAGAGCATTTAGAGGGAACTCTGTACTTTGTTTTTGCATTACTATGTGAAAAAAGAAACCTGGAGTAAAGAAGTGTCAGAAACAATCTTTTCTAGAAACAGAAAAGTGATGCCACACTTAACGGAAGTAAGTGAAGCTTTGCATTATTCCAACTACAGTCCTGTAAACTACAGAACTAGTTAAACTGTGGCAGAGAATGAGGAAGAGAGAATGAATGAGAAATATTGTTACCAGATGTTAGATGTCATTTTAAGTATTTCAGGGAATCAATTGTAGACCAAATCTCAACTTTCCCCAGAGAGACCTCTGAAGAGATTAATCGTTTGTTTGAGTACAACAAGGAAGTATAAAATACATATGTGCATGAAGAAAACTGCATAACGTTCCTGTTTTGGTGCAGCTCTGCACATCAACACCTTTTTAAAACTTCTACTTTTAGGTATGGTCATTAGGTTTTGAACAGCATCAAATGTATTCATGGTGTTCTGCTGTGAATCAAAGAAGCATCTGTCAGCTCCTCAACAACATCTGGAGGCACATCTGGAGGAGAAAACAGCTACGAGCAGTGATGTTAGTTCTGGATCAGAGTCCTGGACATGAACCTGATTCAAAACCATCAGAACACATTAGTCTGTCTGAAGGGTATTACACATGTTGCTACAATATTATAGTGTACATGTGTCTGTTTGTATCAGCTGAATATATACAGTGTTCACTGTTTACCTTCAGGACATCTTGTGTTCATGGCTTTGCCGATGATTGTTAGATGATTGTCAGTTTGAAAGAAAAGTGGAAGAACAGATGCCAAGAAGTGTCCACTCTTACATCTGTAGGTGTAAGGGATTTGAAAGAGGAATAAGAGTGTACACAAGTTGTTTGGAGATCTGCAGATATGAAACACTGTATATCCTTCACAAACTTCATGTTTCCTTGATGAAAGTATTTCTTCATTACAGACAGACGGATCAATCGTGGTGTTTTCTGTGTGTCTTTCTTCCTGTTGGTCCTTCCTAACTTCTCAAAGCTGCTCCCTTCCTGCTACATGTTTGCATTAAGCTGAAATGAAAAGGATCAGTGAATGCTTTAACTCGCACAGAAAGAGAAAGGAACAAGTGTTTTCTGTCTTTCTTTCTCAACCTCTCAACTCAGCACAATAAATTGCTTAGCTGATGCACTCTGGGAAATTGGTTATGTGTTATGTGTCTGTGACGAGCTATAGGCTCTGTCCCGATCACTTCCTTTACTACCTTTACTAGAAACAGTCAGTGAGTATGCATAGGGAAAGTGAGAAAGACAGAGAGAGACACTGGAAGAGAGAAAAGACCTGAACTTTTTCTGCCTGAAGGTAAAAGCTTCTTTCTGATTCCTGATTATACAGTGTTACATTTCTGTAACAAATCCTCACCTCAGCCACAGACAATTTACATTTAAATAGGAATACTGGGCTGTGAAGATAACATTTCTGAGCCTGGGGATAATGTATTAGTGTAAGTCTGTCATCATATCTGCCTTACTTATGAATCAATACATACAACTTATTAAACAAACTTGTGAGTGAAACAACGTAAACATATAAGCTGTGATATGGATTCACTTTAACAAGCAGCAGAGATTTTTAATGTTTGGCTCAATCAGTTTACAGTTCATCCGCCTCACAGTTGGTCTATGTCATCGTATACATTCTGGACGCAGTTGGTACATTTCCATGTTGGTGTAAAAACTGGGGGAGTTTTCTGGGTGTAGATGATGCAAATTATGTGACTGCTGCAAATATTGGGGATTAATTCTGCATATCATCGTATACTAATCCACTGTTGTCCCTCACACTCCCACTCACAATACAAACATTTATTTGACATGCACCGTGGTATACAGAATAACATGGAGACACAGAACACTATAAATAAACAGACATGCTGATTGCTGAAATGTGTTTCAACTACAAATGTCAAGATCCTTCTGGCAGATCTGTATTAAATGGCAGTTGCATATTTCACAGCTGTCATACATTCCATTAAAACAGGAAGTGACCGTGTAAATTCATTTAGTGGCAGTGATTCCTGACAAATCAGGGTAAGGCTTCATTTCCATAACTGAAACCCAGAGCAGTGAAAATCCATCTTTCTGTCTGAATGGAAGGTGCCACCTTCTCTGTTCACTTCACTAATCATCAGCATGCAGTAAGGAGTGACACATCACTTCTAAAGGCCCATATTATAAATAATATATACATTATTATAAAGCAGGTCTTATTGTGATATATAAATACTGTGAAAGTATAGAAACACTCAATCTATGGAGAAAACAAACAAACAATGTGTCCCAGTTTATTTCAGGTTGAAGTTTGTGTGTATATGTGTTGAATTGAAATTAATTTGCAGTTTTTGTTTGTTTCCTCAGATTAATGAGGAGAAACGTTTTACAATCTCTGTTGATATTCTGTATATGGAAATGTTGTGAGACAGTTTCTGTGCTGTGCTGAACAGCATGTCGGAGATCGTGTCACAAATGTTTGTTTACTGCACTGAAAAGACTTCAGCTTGTAATACTGATTTATTTACAGATTTATTTTAATTTATTTATTTCACAGCTGAAATCCTGCCTCTTGATAGATTGGGCTCGGCCCAAAACTGCTGCCGTGCTTCGGGCTCGGGGGGGTTCCATAGAAACTGTGCCGGTTCAGGGATCATAGCTCAAACATTAAGTACAATTCAAAGCAGTTCTTAAATGGAAACAAATGTTTATATTTTTCAAAACATTGCTTTAATAAGAATCCTACAGCAAAGAGAAAAAGTGTTTTGTGGGGACACAGCGTTACCCTGAAGCATTTTAATACTTGATAGCAGTAAAGCTGCAGCCTTTCCCCGACAGTCCCACTTTTTGATGATTCAACAAACTGCACATCAGTATGTGATGTAATGCATAATGCATTCTGCAGCTGGTATTACCATTACTACTACTATATTTCTCTCTCTCGCCTCTTACTCTGTAATCGTTTCATGACTCATATTGAAGATTCACTGCCCTCCAGAATAACCTTTGACCTTATAAACTACTAGTGGAGTTAAAGCATCTTCCACAAACAGCTGAGCTCTTATTTATCCTCAACAGTCCAGCCTCACTTCATTTCCTGAGGTGCTGTGCTGTAGGACTCTTCAGACTAACTACAGATCTACTGTGGATCTGATCCGTCTGCTAAATGAAGCTGCTTATTTAAACACCCTGTACAGTTCAGCAGCGCTGAGGAGAGGAAGTGAGCAGTCATTGCTCCTGTGTTAAAGTAAACAGGAGCTTTGTTTGTCCTTCCTCTCTGCGGTCAGCGAGGTTGTGAAGAATACTCATTGTTGACAATTGAATCATACTGTAGTGCTGAGAACATAAACTACAACACCCACTCTCTCATCATGTGCATGTAATATGTGGAAAGGCTCTGCTGCTGTTATGATAAAGGGTCATGCTGGCTGTTTGCTCACAGTGTCAGGAGAGGTTTTGGGGGGGGGGGATGTGATGGACAAAGACGTTAAGGACAGCTGGTGCAGTGTGGACTCACCTGTGGCTCACTCTCTTCTGGCTCTGCAGCTGCTTCTGCCGTCCACTGTGAGACAGCTGTTTAGTCACAGCTGTCTCACAGTGAAGGTGATGACAAGCCTCGTTCACGCTGAGCTGCCTGGTGGGGAGAGTGCCGGCCGTGGTGCTGCCATGGCTTCATGAGCTGAGCAACAGGATTCTGTCATCCAGAGAACTTGTATCACAAAACATCAACATGTTTACAGGAGGTTAATCATTTTATTAGCTAGCCAACACTGACTTAACTGTCAGCTGTTGACCACAATGGGTCAAAACGATAGATAGATCGATCCAACACATCTTCCCCCACTCAGAAACACAAATGGGAACAAAACTTGTTTTATAATCATGTCTGTAGGAACACATTGATCTCTGAATCAGTACATCGAACAATGTTCCTTTTCATACATACGTGCAGGTCTCTGAGTAAGTACAGATGTTCCCTCTTCAGCCATTCATCCAACAATTCTGGCCAAAAACACTGTTTCAGTGGCTTCACTCTGAATCATGTCATGCTGCATTTCTGTTTGGAAACAAACATCAAGAGAAAAGTGGTAACAACACAAAGAACAGCAGATACTCAGGGTGTGTTTGAATGCTAGAAACTGGGCGTAAGAAGAAAGTGTGATCCACTCAGATAACAGCTACACAGCCACTCCACTCATCAACAGATGGAAGGGAAATGTGCATGTGGAGATAAACGAGCATTTGATCAAGTTCAACAATGTCCCTCCAAACGTGTTTATTGTCAGTATTTAGTTGGGATTGAGTCTGTGAAACAATGACATCATCTATACCAGACACTACATCAAATCACATCATCAGCAAGAAAAGAGTGTCAGAGATTTTACAAAACTTATAACAAGAACATTTCTACATACTGCAGCGAAACACTTTACCCATATCCCATTAGGATCTGCACAGTCCTTGAAATGTTGACAGTTTCTTTAGAATTCTCTCAAAGATTGTATTGTTCATTAAACTTTCTCTCAGAGGATCTGAGAGGTGTGAGGACTTGCAGTGTGCCACACTAAAACTTACTCGCATCAAAGACGAACAGCCTCAGCATGTTCAGTCCAGAGCCAGATACAAGAGCAACATTTCCCTTTTCAGATACTCATCAGGTTCCACACAATGTTAGTCACAGAAAATCTGTTCTTACTCCAACCTTCTGAAAGCAGCTGAATCGACCTTCATCACTCAGAGAAGAAAGGAAGAAGGGTAGGAGGAAGAAAACAACTGAATGAATTGAACAACAACAAAAAGCAGTAAAATTGATTTTTACAGTATTTTTGCTGAACAAAAGCTTCTGAGGAGAAGATGCTCTACGTGCACAAAGAGAGAGAACATCGGGAGAAGACAGGATGGTAGATGGAGGAAGGTCAAGGGAGATGAAAGTCAGGAAGGCAGAAAGGAAATAAATAAAGGAATGTTGAGAGATAGAATCTAAAATGTTGTTCATGAAAGCCATAACAGGGAACAAACATTTCCAATTAAATTCTGCCACAAAACCAATTCTGCATAAGAGCTGTTCAAATCAAAGTGCAGTTAGCCTTTTCATTTCATAGAGTGAATTCAAATAGTGCGTGTGTAATGAGTAGTAATACAGCTAAATAATGGAGAAACCTCCAGGTCTGGTATTATTAAACTTGTGATTAGACTGATAAGTTGATTCTCTCCAGCTGTTTGATAGAAGGGGAATATTTCATGACTCATACGGTCTGTGCCATAGTTGTTGGCTCAGAGACGTTATGGGTTTCATATTCAACATCATGTTAAGGAATATTGAACGAATTGATCATCTCCTCTAATACTTTTTTTTTTCAACAAACCCTCCATCTAAATAATTGTGCCAACTGAATTATTATATATTAGGGTGTGTTGCACCAGTTCTCAGATCTCTTTATAAGCTTCTATACGACTTTAAATTGACTCCAAGGTTCTGCTCCTTGTTAATAAAGCACTAAATACTCTCACTCCACAACACCTCTCAGAACCGCTCAGTGCTTATGAGTCAACCATGTTTCTCAGGTCATCTCACACAGGCCTGTTTCAAGGAATAAAGTGAAGTCAGGGGAAGCTTGTGTTACGTTTAATGCTGCAGTCTCTGGATCAGCTTCAGATGACCTCAGATGCAGCAGTGTGGACCTCATTTAATAGAAAGCTTAACATTATGCTTTTCTCTTTTCTTTAGAGCAGCTTCTTCACTGACTGTTTGATAAAAGTTATAAATGTGTGTGTGTTAGTTCTGTTGGATTGCTTGATATTTAATGTAGGACTTGATGTAATCCATTTTCTTTTCTGCTGTTCTCATACAAACAAGTTTGTCTAGTGTATGAAATGAGATATGAACTGAAACAACGTGGTCCCTATATATTCCTCTACACTCTCTTCCCCCTCTCTATCTTGCAAGGGTGTTCTAGTCCAAACAGCAATGTTAAGCAGCACAATCATCACAAAGTGACTGCACAGCAGAGAAGCGTAGGCCACGCTGGACTTGTTCATGCATTGAGGCATTATTTCCACCTCCCTGCTGTGAGCGCCACAGTGCTGCTGGCCACCTGGTGTGCTTCTCTGAATGTCAGCTCTCTCCCTGGTGTGGGATTTGGTGCCAGTTTGGTGGGCTGTCCAGTCTGTATTCAATTAATGTTGATAAGGTTGCTGGTGTGTACCACTGTCTGTATGTGATGAATTTAGAAGCCTCGCAAACCTGCCGTACCACGTGACTAATTCAGGAACTGGTTTGCGGGTTTGACATGCAATTCGAAATATAAGCGGGAGCGAACCGCAATTGAACCCCCTCATAATCAAGACTTTATTTAATAAATTTGTGGGTTGTTGTCGTAGTATGCGTTGTTGGTATTGCGTTTATATTGGGTCATTATGGAGCCAGCTAGCGAAAAAACAGCTTCCCTGTGAGCAAGTAAATAAACCAAATTTAAATCTGTTGAAACAATAATGTACATCCCATATAGTAAAGACCAGCCCTGGTGGCGCAGCTCGTAGAGCAGGTGACCCCCTTTCAAAGGCTTACCGGAGCGGCCTGGGGTTCGAAACCGACCAGTGACCATTTGTTGCATGTCATTCTCCTTCATCCAATTTTAAACTATATTAATATTAGAGGCATAAAAAAACTCCACATTTTTTCCCCCAGCACTTTCTTCTCAATAACACGTACACAC
Organism: Cottoperca gobio; assembly: GCF_900634415.1. Lineage (NCBI taxonomy): Eukaryota > Metazoa > Chordata > Actinopteri > Perciformes > Bovichtidae > Cottoperca > Cottoperca gobio. The sequence goes on from NC_041367.1 coordinate 6,336,001, forward strand.
AATCATCAAACTTTCTTTTTTTAAATAGAACATGATATTCAGTCTTAGATGTGTGCGTCAAAGAATTTTCAAGGCAAACTTTAAATCCACTGCAACCTTGCACTTCGCCAAAAGCTTCGAGTAATGAACCCATTTTTGAAACAATTGGCTGAAGTGGTTCAGTGCTTCACAAAAGCTTAATTTGCCCATCACTACTTCACACACCTAAGCCATGTCATTATAATCACTCTGCCGGTTTTACATTTATTGTCCACTTGATGGTGCAGTAGAGCAAATGAAGCACCATGAAGCTTCGGCCCATGAGTGAACCAATTGGATGGAAAGCTTCAATGCTTCATGAAGCTTCATCTCGCCATCACTACTGGTGATGAAATCATAGCTGCCATTAGCAGCTTCCATGATTTAACAAAACAATGAGAGTCTAAACAATTAAAGAAGTAAGAAATAAACGTACCTTCACATCATATATTTGAATGATACAGAGTGAGTCACCAAGCTCCCCAGGCAGTGTCACTTTCCTGTCAGTATCTATACAACATTCCTGTCCTGCTGAAGGCCTTTAAATGTCCTTTCACCGTCTCATAGTTTAATAGTTTAGTTATCTCAGCAGGGAAAGCACAGGTGTAACTAATTAAGTTAACGATGGCTCAGCTCCACTGAGTGTCAGTGAGCACTACAGCAGAGCCCAGGACTCATCGTTAGTCATGTTATTAATTACACCTGTGCTCTTCCTGCTCTGATGGTAATAACTGTTGGTATTGAAGCAGCTCTTGCAGCAGGATTGGTTAAACTGATGTGTGCTGTATGACAGAAGTCACTGCTACAGAGAAACTAATGAATGACTGTACCACACTATAGTTTCAATCTGAAACTAATTTATATGATACAATAATTGAAACAATGATATATATTTAGATGAACATGTTTATGAACTGTATGGAGTAAATATTGTTTAATATTGTATTATGTATTTCTGCTTCTAAAGGTTATCTCATCAGTTTTCTCTCTATGGAACAGATGTGTTGTGCATCAACCTTTCCACAGACTTTATAGGAGTATTGTGAATTTTAAAACTCATACATGACAGCAGACTGTGGGGAACTGAGTCCTTTAAAGTGGGATTTCTGGGTGAGTTCAGCCATTCACTACTACAGAGAGAGAGAGAGAGAGAGAGAGATTCCTTTCCTTTGTTGTACCATATGAACAACTGAGGAGAATCCTAATGGGAAGAAAGAAAAGGTATTTCTGAATCTTAGTTTCATCAGATTCTCTCTAAAAGATTTAGAGTGGGCCTTTGAAAAAAGGTAGAAGAAAGCTGAAAGGTTCAAAGTGTAAGATATGCCATCATTTAAACTGAAAACATTAAAACGATTCACTAACATTATCAACAGAATGTGAACAGTGTTGACATTGTGTTAAAGACTTCTATGTGTTGTGTTGCAGAGCTATCGACTGATATTATCAGTCTAACTGACTAGTTCCGCTCCGTCCAGTCTTGTAATACCACGTGTTCCTCTAGAGGCGATAGTGAGTCACTGTAGTAAGTCTGCCCTCAGTACAGAGAGAAGAAGCATAGCTACCTGAACATGGATGTATTGTTCCTGACTGTTTCACCGAGGCAGTCTTGGAAACGGTGTAGCTTCAGTTAGCAGTTAGCTTGAGGACTGGGGAACTGCAAACTCCCTGTTGCTGCTGTTACAAAGGTCCACCAGCCCGCTGTGACAGCAGGCGCTGGGACTTGTTCTGGCTGAGCTCGAATCTCTTTCGCCACTGACTCAGGCTCCGTGTGACGGAGGTGACTGCCGAGTGCCGGCTCTGCTGACCTCTCTCCTCCGGCGGCAGCTGCTCTCCTGGCAACTGGAAGATGAGATGAATACGTCGGTCGTTTTCTACTTTCTGACACTTTGGATTTTGTCCAATAAACAAACTAACGTGACATTACACAGACTACAGCCCCCTGTTAAGATTAGTGCTCCAGTAAACACAGAGGGATCAGCCCCACATGAAGATTATAAGACAGCAGTGTTTTAGCAGTTTGGTCCAATTTTGCTATTCTTGCCCACTGACAGGCATTACACAGTATTAAAAGCAATATACAATATTACTAATAAATTAGAATACAACATATACACCAAACTACTACAACTAAAATATGAACGTTACAGATTGTATGGACCCAGTTTAGAGGTGAAATACTGCCCCCTGTTTCTTTGGAGCAGGATGGTTTGGAATTACACATTGAACCTTCAAATAAAAATTAAATAGGGTTTAAAGTGGGAGCGTATATAAAGAATGTATTGGATGTTTGAGGAAATACCTGTACCAGTCTTGTTACTGTCAGAGTGTTTACCTTGTGTTGTAGCTGACAGGTGAGGGATTGTGTCATCATACTGCAGGAGCTACGAGACGGTCATATTTTATACAGAAACCCTGAGGCTGAAACACTGGAGCAGCTCGGACTTTGGAGTGAGCTACATGTGTTTGTTCAGTGCCAGTGGCAATGTCACATAGAAGGTACTGTTCTCTTGAGCCTTTTGTAACCACAATGTTCCAGGAACTGTGGAACCAGAGGAACTAAACTGGGTACTCAAACTCTATTTTGAGCATTCCCAGTCGACAACAACTAAATAACTGTGAAGATTAGGCTACTTGACAACAATGACATAATCTGAATCACAATCTTTACAAATTAGAAACACACATATGATGTTTTTATTTACTTTGCGTGACACTGGTGTTTGACATACATGTAATGAATGAGCAAATTAAAAGAAGACTGAAAACTCTGGAGTGCCTGTCTGCACAGTAGATTATCTGCTGAGTGTCTGATTGTTTCATGGTGGTTACTTTCTAAAGCAGAATACATAACCATCTGAGAATAACATTTCAATCCCTTTGTTATCTCTAGTTTGTTCAACCACCGTCACTTAAACTAAAAACATGTGCTGGTCATATCTAATGAGCGGTCATGCTGAGCCGGTGAACATTCAAACCTGAATATGATTATATTTGTAGCTTTCAGCTGTGGCTGCTGCCAGCAGGACTGGTCTGCTGCTCTGAGTGTGAACTTGGTCCTGTATGCTGCGTAATAACATCCTGTACTGCTGGTAGCTCTGTGAGGTCACACTGCACTCCCACAGCACTGTGTGACCCAGCATGCAGGAGGACAGAGCTGCAGGGACTGGTCAGGGTGTAGGAGTACAAAGAGAACAAGTACGTGTCATGTAATGTAATAAACAGAGAAGACAGAGACAATAAGAATCACTGAGTGAAAACCTGAATTATTAGTGTGGGAGTTGGTACTGAAGTGAGTTTGTTGTCTGTGCTGTTAATAATTGATGTTAATGAAAGCCTGCTGTGTCTCCTCTCTGATTATCGGACTATAGTTGTGTTCCTTTAGCCCTTTTCCCATATTATCACTTGTAAAGCAGGAACAACATAGGTGTCACTAACCTCAACCCTCGACTGAAAGGCAGCCATCGTTAATGTTATTAATTACACCTGGTGTTTTCCTGCTATGACCTGTCCCCTCTTTAGAGTTTCCTCCAAATGCAGCTGAACAACTCGGTGCTCTGTAGGTGAATTGGGACACAACAATAACTACTAACAACTAGGACACAACAATATCTTGACCTCAGTATCCCATAATCCACTGTGTGATAGTTTGTCTGATTAATGCTTGTGCTGTTATGTTTAAGTTATATGTGATCTGTTGATGGTAGACATGGAAAAGATTCCCATGTTTGTGACTTGCAAACTTTCACATCATCAGACAGCTGACGTGTGAGAAGAAGTCCTCCTCCTGGTAAACACAGGGATCACTGTAGATGTACTACAAACAAGGAAAAACACCAACATATTTATTTTACATAAGCAGATTTAATGAAGGAACATGAATTATCAGTTGTGTTTTTATGTCTACACGTTAGCTCAGCAGTTTATATAATTTAAACCAGAGCAATTGAAGGAATTGATCAACACTGTATCCCAGCAGATGGTGAGCTAATGACTGTTCATAATGGAAGAAATGGACATTAAGTCATCTGATAATCTGTGTGTGTGTGTGTGTGTGTGTGTGTGTGTGTGTGTGTGCGTGTGTGTGTGTCTGTGTACGTGCGTGTGTGCGTGCGTGTGTGTGATCGATCACACTGAGGTGTTTAAAGTTTAGACTTATTACCTTTTATTAAATCAGAACAGTTCTATGTAAATGTATCGTATGTAGGCCAGCACCCTGCAGTCCTCTGTTTAAATGAAGGCCACATCCTCACATGATTACAACTGTGTGACACTGTGAAGTCAGTGCTTGTTCTCTTGATAAACCAGAGGGATGATGTGAGTGTCCTCACTGTCCTGTCTCCTCATATCCTTCCCTTTCCTCCTATATCTGATCAAAGCTGGACAGCTGTCCTCCGTCCCAGCCTGTCTTCTGTCAGAGCCACAGGGCTGGAGCTGCTCTCTTGTGTCCTGTCATTGGTTGGACCTCAGCTCTCTGTGTCTTCTCCAGCAGACTCCACAGACAGAACAACACACAGCCTGACCTCCATCTTCTGTCCTTTAAACCAGGACAAAGCTTCACATGTCCTTCAGTCAAGTCATTGCCTGCTGCCCTGCTGTCTGCTTTGACTGATTAAGAGAGTTTGAGTTGGATCCATCGCAGCAGTTTGGTGATATTTTACTGAAAACATTCAGAACTTTAATTGATTATTACATTTATTTAATACCTCCAGGTGTGAAGATTGTCATGTGAAAGACACTTTATTCATTTTCCTTCATCTTGAATTAAAATCATCCATCATTTCAATTTCTTTTATTTCAGTTTTCAAGAACAGTGTGTGCAGATGGGATTTTATAGTCTGACGACTTGTTTTAAATGATGCATTCCTGGAAAGCGATGATCATTTCTAGGCTTCCGTTGATCTCACACTCCTCCGTTTATTCTTTTCTTCTACCACCTGCTCCTCTGTTTACTTGTACTCACCTCTTCCTGAGCAGTTTGGCTGATGTTTACTTTTTAATCCCATGAACAGATCATGTGGGAGTTTAGAAAAGTCACAGTTTTAGTCTTTTATTTTTTAGTAGATATCTGTCATTTCAAAAGAAAACAATTCTCTCTGCACACTAACACCTGCACAGTCTGGTGATGTGAAGGAATAATTCATGTTCTACTGTGGCCTTCATATGCAGTCATCAGAAAAATCACAGATATAAGGAATACTAGAAAAAGCTGTTCACAGCTGAGTTTAGTCTTCAGCTCCCACAGCTTCGTTGGCTCAGCTGCAAAACATCAAATTTATATTTTTGCATGAATTATGATGCATTATCATATGTCTATTCCTCTGTGCTGGTGCATATACTTGAGGACATCCTCTCAGTGCTGCCTCACCCAAACCCAAAGTACCTATGTTCATTCTCCAGAAAGTCTCATAGCAGGTCTGAGATCAGCCCATCACATTCTCTTTCAACAGTAATAATAACTTTAGTTCCACTAGCTAGCAACCACCCACTCCATTGACTTTAGAAGTGGGAGAACAGAGGAGAACAGAGGAGGACAAAGAGAGGGGAGAAGAGGAGGAGACGCTCTGTCAGTCAGGGTTTTGTCTTCTATTGACTGTGTTTGAACTGGATTCAGCTCAGACTTAACTGGTTGTGTCATATAAATCACTTGAGAGTCAGCCACAGTGTTTGATGAAGCATGTGGGGAAGTATAGGGATATGGCATATTAACACACTTCTGGGTTTGCCCAGTTGCTCAGTTCTGCTCAACTACTGATACAGTGACTTCATGCTGATGATTGTTATTTTACAGGAAGACTCACTGAGGTCAGGAGTAATTAATGTCAGTAATTGTTGGATAGAGACACCTGCTGTTCCAGAGGCAGCCCTTCTAGGAGCTTCAGTTTCGCTCTGCTAAAGGAAATATGAATAACAACTGAGATTGTATTGACATGTTTGTCGCCAGGACACAATAAGGTTTAATTCATTAAACCTGGCCAGCAGCCAGTGATGCAGCACACAGGGGATAAACTGTTCTGTTAGTCAGCTCTGGTGGTTGCTGAGAGTCTGTGACATTAATGACAAAATATCCGAAGCAATTAGTTCAGTTGAGTGTGAGAACAATTAGTCTGTAATTAGCATGAAGCTAATCTGTGCTGCTGCTTTGACAGGACACAAGGTGATCACCAGCGCCCCCTTTACCTCCTTCTCTGCTGCCATAATGTGGTCAGGACTCTTTAGCTGCTGCACTTAACACTGTATCACATTTACAATAATGCTGTGCTGCACACATGTCCCCCCTCTTTACCTCCATTTTACTGAATGTACACTTTAGATGTAGCTGTATTTCTGATTGTTTTTTAATCAAACATGTGCTTATGTTCAAACCTTTTCCGACTTATTCTTCCAGCCTCCTAATATATGTGGCTGTTTTGAGCTTAACCTGCTACAAACCATGTGTGTTATTTCAACCTATACAGTCTCAGCTTTATTGTTCATTGTTGAAGCCTTGGTAACAGAAGACAAAGGAAGCAAAGAGGACTGCAGACAGAGACCTCATTCAGAGAAAGAGGACACTCATCGCCTCATCTTTCTTTCTTTCTTAATGTTTGCGGACATGTATGCAGAACAATATTGCTCTTGATTGACTGCCAAGTGTGCATTACAATTGTACATCAGTACAACCAAAACAAAGTGAAATACGGCCGTTTATGATGATGCCAGTTTTTGACAGAATGAAATTGTTGCACATCAGAAAACAGAGTCAGACATGGTTGATGTTGATCTGGAGAGAGGACTTGGTCTGATAAGAAATGTGGAAGTGAAGGAGCTAACAAGTCTGCAGAGACTCAACAGGAGAATCCTCAGCAGAACAGCTGAGCTCTCTGCTTCTCTGTTAAGACATTTAAGGGAACCCAGCTGATCCAAACACTGCAGCTGCTGCAGCTCTTCTCACAGCGCTGAGTAAGTAACTGATCTAATGGTAGGTAGTGAAGTGGAAAGATACTTTTCTTAATTATTTATTTTCCATTAACTTGTATTACCTTTTTATAGTTTCACATCTATTCTCCCTTCCTGGATATTCAGGATTATTTCTGTGGGCATGAAGATCAAGTTCTCTCTGTGGAATATCGGCCCAGTGACCAACACACTTCAAACTGGATCTGAACCAGAGACTGAAGCTCTGCTCTACAGACACTTGGCTCTCGGTCAGAGACAAACTGTTATCAAACCAACGTCTTTAGGGAATCTTCCACACGTTTACATTCCAGCTGAGAGATGCAGTCTTGCAGCAGAGAGCTCAACTATAATAAGAGCAAAACATAAATCAACGCTCTCCACAGAGTCACAGGCGATCAGCTGGGGGTCTGGTGTGATGGAAACCACTGGGATGGAGTCACTAGAAATAGACAGAGGAGCTCTTTATTCAGGACACAGAACAACAACCAGGAAACAAGAGCTCCAAGAGTCATTAGCATCAGAGTACAAGTACCACAAAGTATCTGCAACTTTACGGTAAATGATCCACTTCTGGAGGTCACAGCTCTCAGTGGAGAGAGTGCTGTGTAACATGGTGTCACATTTAGAAGTTAGATCAATACAGATCTTTTCTGAGCTGCATCCTGATACTTGATGGATGGAAAGTGATGCATTAAACTTTCAGACTTATTACATCTTACAGAAACTGAAGAGAGTCGGGCCTTTATGAATCATAATGACTTTGGCAGCCCCCTGATCTTTCCTCTTGTAAATGTACTCGTTTACCTTTGTTCACACATGTGCAGTATGAGCTGTGTGAGTGCATTATGCCTGGTGAAGCTCCTCTCTGGCAGGTGAACAGAGGCGGCTGGCTTAGAGCACGTGTATCGAAGGAGATTTATATCTGAGCCAGAACTGGAGTTAGCTCTTCTCTGCAGAGCTCTGTCTCCACAGTGAACAAGCTCTGTGCTCTGCTGCTGCTCTGTCTCTGTCCATGGTGCTGACTGACAGGATGGATCGTCTCACTGGACTCTAGTTTGAAGGTGGAGTTTAAAGAGTCCTTAACTTAACACCCTCTTGAAATCTTCTCTTTGCTGACCTCCGGTGGCTTCTCTTCTCACCGTGCTGCAGTGAGATACAGGTGGACTCCAGAACATGGTGACATCACAGTTGGGTGTGGTTACAGAACACACTTCTGATCACACACAACCACACCTCAGGGATGTGTTTCCTGCCTTTCTCTTTGTCCTTTCTCTGTGTGTGTGTGCTTCTTCTGTAGAAAAGTAAAGCCATCCACAGGTCTGCTGGAGGACAAATACACTGTGGGCTGGGAATGAATAAATAATCAAGACACATGTCAGAAGCTCTAAACGTAATGTTCAGTATGATAAGACATGAGTGAGCTGCAGTCTGACACATGAATCATAATGTGTCTCTGTAAGGAGGAGGACATGTTCTCACCTACAGTGGTGATGTCTCTCATTACAGAACTCTAAAAGCATTATTGACATTATTGACTAAAATAAACTGGGACATTTTGTTTCTTGCATCATATTATGTAAATGTCTTATTTCAACATTGACAATAATGTAGCATTTTGCAAAGATATTAGTGGCTCTAGCTAATGAGAAATCATTGTGTAACACCTGTCCACACATAATTACTCATTACAGTCATCTGTGGGAAGCTTTGCATATTTATTCAGTGCGTTGCATCGTTGAAACAGATTGTGCAACGTTTCAGTCCGTATCTAATGAATGATGATGTGTTCATACTATGAGATGGTCTGTGATTAGTGTGTCACATGATGTGGCTCACACCCAAGATTTGCATTATGATTCTGTTACTAGACTTTGAAGAATCCTAAAAATGTAAAGATTACTATGAATCATGCACGCACACGCACACACACACACACACACACACACACACACACACACACACACATATGATATCTGTTGTAGTACCATGAATAATGTATGACAGCATGCAGTGTGTATGCAGAAATCATTTACATTTCATCCACATTCCAAGAACACATCTTGACCTTTGCAGTTTGCCTTCAACATAAATCAACTTGTCTTCCCTGAGAAGACAGAAACATCTTTTGTTTCATCAATTGTTTTGATGGGATTCAATTGAACCTTTGCTTTGTTTCTCTTGCTGCTGGCATGTTATAATGGAAACAGTATGCATCTCCTCTGAGAGTAAAATACAAATGAGCAGTGTGACAGAAACAGCTGGGGAATGTAAATAAACCCTCTCAACACAGTCAACCTGTGTCGTAAGGTCTCGTGGATGGAAGCTGAACACCGATGGAAACTAAAAGTAAACACAACTGAGAACACAAATGAACAAACATACACATATAATAGAACATGTAGCTTCAAGCAGCAGTGTTCCTTCCATGTGAGGGCAAAGATCTGAAAGAATATTTCACTCCACACAAAAACAGTTTGTATGTCAATGACTTACCTTGAACTTGTGAATAAAACGTGTTCTTGCATGTCTCAGGGTGAAAGAAGAATCCAAACACAGAGAAAAGTCTTGATGATGGAAGTACATGTGGACCACGTTTAACAACAGCAACACTCTCTCACAACTCTTGTAATAAAATCCAAGTCTCATTTATCCAGTCGTACGCTCACTACTTCAACACATACATACAAATACATATATGTGCCAATGTGATACTTAAAGCTTTAATATTGGCATATTTGGAGATATAATCTCACCATTAGTTCTTTGTAGAAGTATAATACTTTAAACAAGTTCTGTCTTCTGCAGGTGCTCTCACTGCAGCTGGAGTTAAATGAGAAGCAACTGCTTCTGTGACTGTGAGATCTAAGTGTAATACATCTACTGCACACGTGTGTTCACAAATCTAACTGCTTTTCTCCAGTGAGACCAACTAGACTCTTTACTTTAACCTCCAACAGATGTTGTTACATGCGGGACGAAGCAGCTCCTATAGATACACGAGAAGGACTCTATAGTGAGAAGACATTTTTATGTTTTAATTACACATCAAAAGTAGAAAATGTGAGAGCTAATATTATTCACATAAAAGTATAACTTTTTTTAATGTGCAAATATTCCATATGAGCTGTCATCTTAACCTCATGTCCTCAATTGATGTTCTAATCATAAAGGCAGATATGTGACTGTTTCCTGCATTAATCAACTACTTCTCTGTCTGAAGGAAAAGTTTACAACAAAGTCAATACACCATGTATTTAAATATATATATCTATATATCTATATATAGATAGAAACATGGAGAGAGGCAGAAAGAGAGGGAGAGCGTCGATGTGAACAATCCTGGTTGTGGTGATGAATCAAATGTATTGGATTGTTCAGATGTGCTGTCAGTGCCAAACCATGAAACGCTGCTTCAGTAGAAACAAACTGACCACACGCACATGTACGCATACACACACACACACACACACTCACACACGCACGCACACAGACACACACACACACACACACGCACACACACACTCACGCACACACACACACACACACGCACACAGACACACACACACACACACACACACACACACGCACACACACACACACACACACACTCTCTCTCTCTCTGTATGAGAGTGTCGGTAGGGGGCGCTACTGTCCGTGTGAAAGCAGCAGCAGCAGTGACAGAGTCTCCAGCTCTTGTGTTCATCAGCACCGTTCACACTGCTTTCATTTCTTCACTGCTCGGCTTCATCCGCAGCGCTTTCTCTTCTGGAAATTACCCGCTGGACACGGAGCTTCGTCGGGCAGAGCGCGGAGCTTTGGCACCTGGTTAAAGGACACCATGCTTTACTTCTGGATACACACCGTGTGGATCCCCGGCGTCGCGTTCCTCTTTGGATTTCAAGGCAAGGGGTCGTTTTATTCTTTTCATTTCATGTCCGGACGTTTTCCACTAGGAAACACCGGAGTTGAGAGGGAAATTACAGCTGCCATGGATGTTTGTTGTGCGTCTGTCCGTCTGCTACTGACTCGGGTTCTGAAGGTATGTGAAGTGACTTCCCTTCCTGAAAACACCTGACATGACGGAGAGACCTCCTCGTGTTGAAGCCTGTTACTTTGTTGTTCCATGAGGGCTCTGTTTGCTCCAAATAAAGTTAGTGTTGAGCTGAGAGCTGAGCTGAGACTGTCTTCATGGACAGTAGCAGTGTGTGACACAGAAGAGAGCAGCCTCAGAGGCTGATGGTACAGCTGACAGCTTCAGTAGAGTCTCCTCTCAGCAGAGTAGCAGAGCAGTACACACACACACACACACACACACACACACACACGTGGAGGCTGTTGGACTGTCAGCTCCTCTGTCGTGTTATATGATGGACTTGCTGATCAAATGTGTGTAAGTGTGTGTAGTTCAGTGGCACGTGTGATAATACAAATTGCAGCTATTTTACCAAAATTGTGTAAAAAGTGAATTTGTATCTCACTTTTGGTTCTAAGCCTCGGTTACTTTCTACACACATCTTTTTTCACTTTGATCCATGATGTCTGCATCGTAGATTGGATCCTTCAGTCCTGAGTATTGGATTCTCTTTGGCCCTGCTGTTATGCTGGTTAGGTGTGTGTGTGTGTGTGTGTGTGTGTGTGTGTGTGTGTGTGTGTGTGTGTGTGTGTGTGTGTGTGAGGTGGGAAGGTTTGGTGGGAAACGGAAGTACACAATTTTGCAAGCAGGAGAAGGAGGATAATAAAATAGTTTCCATGTCTTCTGTCTACTTCTGTAATTAGATGTCAGCAGTAAGTAATGCTCTCCTGACTGTAAGTGCAGCAGCTCCACAAGGAATAGTCAAGGTGTGGTAATGGAGAGGTGACAGAAGCAGCACAGTGATCGATCAGCTGCTCAGTTTGACTTCATGAGGAAATCAGTTTAAATGAGAAAACACCATCAGGTCTTCAGGATCAGTGCTGGAAACAGAAGTGATCTGCTCGTCAGTTTGAACCCTCATGTGACACACACTCAAACACAGAGTCCCTCCTTCATATATCTACACATGATCCAGATGACTGGATGAACACCATGCTCATTAGGTTAATGAGGTCGCCTCATTTGGGTGGTGAGTTTGTGTTTGTTGGTGTAGCCGATACTCCAACCAATACTCTGTTTCAACATCAAACACTCCACCCTTGTTGGCTTGAAGTGTGGCTTTAAAGAAATCTTCCTAACTGCTCAGTTGTTGTCACTTCCAATGGATTTCAATGGTGATACGTTTTCATACCTGGGAAAACCAATCAATCCAGAGAAACGCTTTAAAAACCAATCCTGCAAAATAATCAACTTATTTGTTGCCCATCTGCATGCTCAATACAACTACATACATTGATTATATGCTCCAGCCAAATAAATAATAAAATAACAGCCTTATATGCTCATCTGCTGTTTTGGAGAGGGACCATATCGAGTTGAATAAAAGATCAGTAGTTAAGATTCCCATCAGGACCTCTCACACTAAATCCTTCTCAGTGGGTTGTTAGTCTTTCCCCTCTAACTTTCCTCTCATTAGTTCACACATACAGCACATCTCCATCTTTACTCATCTTACCTTTTCCTTTAAATCTTTTGTGTTTGTTTATATTTCTCCTGGAATCCTTTCCCCAAAGCTGCCTGCACATGACCGACAGTAAAACCATCAAGCTGTGGCTGAGCCATAGTTTCCTCTGAGGGGAGCAGTGATGTCCGTCTCACTGCAGAGCTTCTTTAGACTTGTCGTCTGCTCACACTTCAATTGATTTGAAAGTTGACCCTGTTTGCTGATGGCTTGCAACTAATGAGCAGAAGATAGAAAGATGATAACATGGTGGAAAAAGTGAGCATTAATAAACTTGGTCAGGCAGACTGAGTACATAATTATTGTAGTTAACACAGTTTTGATATTTGATATGATTGTTTTCCTTCTTATTAATGCATATAATCAGCTCAGCTACTTCTTTTAGTTGGAATCACTTTTCATGAATATTATTTATCTAAACTTAATGTCTGCAACCTCGTCATCTCTGCACACTCTTGGATGCGGTTGATGAGCATGTATTCACAGTGCGAACATGAGGAGCGACTAACTGATATTAAGTCATGTTTTTTTGTTTTTCCAATCAAAAGTGGAGACACGTATCCTTATCTTCCTCCCCTGGCTGCATCTTTAAACATCTCATTTGCTCTAAAGGTTGTGCTTCAGTGATTCTAACATATGTTTGGGACTATGTCTTGATCGGCAATATCTGATGATATGAACTTGACGAACAAGAATGTATTTTGTTTGGCAGCAGAGGACTTCCTGGTTGATTCAGGGAAGAGACTTGATCCTTCATCAGAGCTGAAAGTGTGCACTCCTCTTCCTCTCTCTCTGTTAGTGGTTTTTAGATGAACTGTTTGTGACTAATGAGTTTCAGGCTCTTCTGCTGTTTTCTTCTCTTTTACTCGCAGAATCAAAGTTGTCTTGAAAGAGGAAGGTGGTCTAGCTCTTCTATGACTTACTCTGGTTTACTTCCTCAGGAATGGAAGGACTTGTCATTAAACATTAGAGGTCATGTTGGTCTTGCTTTGTTCATTAGGCCTGTAATGCAGTTGTAAGCAGACTTCATGTGTTAGGCCTAGTAATCACTCAGGAGATGTTCTCTGGGTGTTTTGGGTTCTGGTCAAAACATTTAGTGCCAGGATTCATCCAGATTCCTCAATTTTATTACACATTTGTAATTTGTAATGTCACTTTTCTCCTAAAGAACATAATGGGTTAGTCATCAGTTAAGTATCTGTTTTTACTGCGTTGTTGTTTTTACTTCTTACAATCACCGAATGAACTAATGTGATTGCGTGACTGCTGTGGAGTAGAGTAGGAAACACATTAGTAAGTACTTCTTATTAAGATGTGTCATTCTAAACAATTAGTCAATCTGAGAGAACATTTCTCTTCTGATGAATGTCATGATGTGTCTGCTCTGAATGCCTCCAGGTCTGTGTGTTTCTGCAGCTACTCTCGTGCATTTTCACTGAAACTGGATGTTTTAGTTGATGAATGGTCTACACATAGTTGTATAAGAACATTTATGCATGCAAAGTAGACACTTTAAGTGTACTTCTTTACTTACAGTTTGATGCAAGGATATATCCACACACAGTACAAGTCCTGGATGGAGGGCAGAATGGCACCAATGATGTTTCTTCCGTCCTGCCTGTCTGTTGTAGTCTGTTCCTGTGCAGTTTGTTGGTCGATCCAAACCACACAGTGATAGATGTGCAGAGAACAGACTGGAGGTTTGCAGCGTAGAACTATCAGCAGCTCCTGAGGCAGGTTGAACGTCCTGAGCTGGTGCAGAAAGTAATCCTCTGCTGGGCATTGTTGATGATCGTGTCCATGTTGGATGTCCACTTCAGGTCCTGGGAGATTGTGGATCCCAGAGACCTGAAGCTTTCCACAGCAGACACAGTGCTGTTGAGTGTGGTGATGGGCGGTGTTGGAGGTCTACTCTTGAAGTTCACTGTCATCTCCACAGTTTCGAGAGTACACAGCTCCAGGTTGTTATGACACACGCTTCTCTTGTCTGCATCAATCTGTGTCTACACCTTACAACTATACGATTTGACCACGTTTGAAACGTATATACAGAAAATAGTTTAGGCTTACAGAAAAAAACACAACTGCAGATGTATTGAGGAAGTGGAGCAGACTTTACCAGCTGAAACACTATCGCACCAATTCATTTTGAAAGAGCAGCGGCCAATGGTGTAACGTTATCACAGCAACTTTATCACTCGCCAGTCATTCAGTGACTCAGTGACAGACTTCCACGTGTTATAGGATGTAATGTGGTCCCATGTTGACTGCATCATCCACTGACCTGTTTGCCCAGGAGACAAACTGCAGGTGGTCCAGCAGGGGTCCTGTGATGTCCTCTCGTAGGGTCTCATGACCGCTGACGTCAGGGCGACAGGCCTGTCATTGAATCATGTGATAGAAGGCTTCTTGGGGAACGGTTCTTTGTCAGCAAACAGCACAGAACAACGTGTTTGCTCTGAGGGGTGACAGGTTCTTCTCAGTCTCTGCACCCTCCCTGTGAAGTGCCCTCCCCAACCACAGCAGTCAGTCAAACACGTCTTTCAAACAAGCCCTGAAAACCCTCCTCTAAGCGTCTTCCCCCATCTCATGACTCTGCTA
This sequence comes from Cottoperca gobio, assembly GCF_900634415.1. Lineage (NCBI taxonomy): Eukaryota > Metazoa > Chordata > Actinopteri > Perciformes > Bovichtidae > Cottoperca > Cottoperca gobio. Next base: position 6,351,150 of record NC_041367.1, read on the forward strand.
GTTTGAACTCTGCTCTGGTTTTGTTTTGTTCTGTTTTGTTTTGCATCTTGTTTGTACGACTTTGTATGTATGTCTGTTTGAATGCTTGTACAAAATGTTCCTCTATGTTAAAGCCTCTTTGTGTGCCAAGAGAAGCGCTATATAAATGAAATGAAATGTATTATTTTGTAACATTGAGCTTATAAGTTACTGGATGTTTATTTCTGTCCGTAAGAGTCAATATAAATGAGGTGAAACTGTATTATAGGATTACAGGATTAGTTTTCACCCATTGAATACATCCACACATCTTTTCTATTAATCCTTCATTCAAACAGGTAATCCTGTTGAAGGAGACACCTCTGATACTGGGATGTTGGTGGATTCATATGTTAATGAATTTCTTAAAATGAAGATCCTGTCATTTATTTGGCTGATCGATGGCTTAAAATGTTCCCAAAAGAGACGAGGGAAGTTAAGCCATCAGTGTATCTCCAGTCAGTTCACCTGTTATTTAATATGTGGCACTATAATAACTGGAGTTCTGATCATTCAATGATCTCCATCGAGTCATCATTATAAATTAGTCACATGAATGTCAAAAAAGGTTGTTGGAGAACTGCTACACAGCCTGCACTTATTGCAGTGATCATACCAAACAGCCAGAGGAGCAGAGTCAGTCCAGAGTTAGAGGACCTCCACTGGAACACATACACAATTATTACTCCAGTCTCTGTGGAGAACAGGTTCAGCAACCAACCACTATATCAGCAGAACTACCAGAGACGGCTGATACTGTACTCTGTGTATGGAGAGGAGGAAGGAACAGATGGTACAGTCAGGCTGTCTGTCAGTGGAGAGAAGCATAAGGTGTGTGTGTGTGTGTGTGTGTGTGTGTGTGTGTGTGTGTGTGTGTGTGTGTGTGTGTGTGTGTGTGTGTGTGTGTGTGTGTGTGTGTGTGTGTGTGTGTGTGTGTGTGTGTGTGTGTGTGTGTGTGTGTGTGTGCGTGCGTGCGTGCGTGTGTGTGTGTGAAATCAAAGATTTTTTTTAGCTCTCCCTCATCCAGTATGGGGGTCCCATCAACCCAGATTGATGCTGTCATGCAGCTTAATGATGTCTGTTCAAAACAGCAACTCCCATTCTGAGAAAGAGACAGCATTACTAGCTCACACACACACTTTATTATGGGATATAAATGGATTGGATGACAATGTATTGAAACTTTAACGACTCCATCAAACTCCTGTGAAATTCAATCTCACAGAGTTTCGGGTAAAAAAAAGTCTTACACTTATATTCTGAATGATTCCTGAATTTTATGACTGGGACATTTTGTTGGAGATTATTTCTGCATCCAATTGTGAGACCAGCTGGATATCACAACCCAAGCAGTTTAACTTTGATATTCGACTGTAGATATAATTGCAGCCCATCAGCAGAGAAGAGAAGCGGAGAGAAGAATCTGGCACATAATTAGACAGAACATGCACAGGCTGGATCCTATAATGTGTGCACTGCAGTGACTTTTTGTTTTAGATGTCAAGTTATCATCTGAACAAGCAAAGCCTTCACATGTCTACACATAACAAGACTACCAACAGACTGCTTAAGGTGTTGTAGTCAAACACAAAGTCTAACTCCCAGTGGGAAATAGAAAGGAGAGTAGGGAGTGTGTTGAAGTCTTCTGCAACATCATCTAGACTGTACTTCTCCAGAACATCTGTAATGTCTCAGTTACATCATGGACACGTTAACGTTTTGGGACCCACATCATTTCACATGTACATACTGTCACGGTGGGGAAAAGGTGAGGACTCAAATGCAAGATGGCAGATGAGGAAATTAACAAAAAGAGGGCTTTATTCCAAAAAGCTTACGAAATTACAAAATAAGTAAAACTTTAAACACAAACCAGGACGGCACAAGGAAACATCTACTACCAGGGTGACACTTAGATGACGAACTGACAAGGAACACTGGGACAGACAGGGATATATACACACAGACACTAAACGAGGGGAACGAGTCACAGCTGGGGAGAGAAGCTAAAACACAAGGTCAATGTGAACGGACACAGGAGGAACAAATCAACAATCACAGAGAGGAAAAACATACAGACAGGAAGTACAACTAGACATGACACAAGGGGGAGTGAACACTTCAAAATAAAACAGGATATACAAAACCACGATCATGACAGTACCCCCCCTCAAAAGATGAATCCCAGACGTCCGAAAAGTCACAAAACAAATTCAGTAGGGCGGGAGGAGGGGGTCCGGAGGAAGGATCAAGGGGCAAACAAGAAGGCCCCCGCTTTGGAGGCTGGGCAGGAGGCCGGCGAAGCAGGTGAGGCTGCTCAGGAGGCCCCCACTCTGGAGGCTGGGCAGGAGGCCGGGGAAGCAGCTCAGGAGGCCGACGGAGAGGCCGGGCAGGATGCGGGCGGAGTTGCTCAGGAGGCCTGTGGAGAGGTCGGCCTGGATGCGGGCGGAGTCGCTCAGGAGACCGCGGAAAGGCCGGGTTGGAGGCAGGCGGAGCCGCTCAGGAGGCCGGCGGAGAAACCGGGCTGGAGAGGAGAGGAGAGGGGAGCAAAGGGGTCTGGGGAAAAGAGGGGATCGAAGGGGTCTCGGTAAGAGAGAAGAACGAAGGGGTCTCGGTAAGAGAGGGGAGCGAAGGGGTCTCCAGGGACAGAGGGAGCACAGTGGTTGGAGTCTCGAAGGAAAGAGGGAGCACAGGGGCTGGAGTCTCGGGGGGGCAAGGGAGCACAGGGGCTAGGGTCTCGGGGGGGCAACGGGAGCACAGGGGCTGGGGTCTCGAGGGACAATGTGAGCATAGGGGGTGGGGTCTCGAGGGACGGAGGGAGCACAGGGGCTGGGGTCTCGAGGGACGGAGGGAGCACAGGGGCTGGAGTCTCGGGGGGCAACGGGAGCACAGGGGCTGGGGTCTCGAGGAACAACGGGAGCACAGGGACTGGGGTCTCGAGGGATAACAGGAGCACAGGGGCTGGGGACTCGAGGGGCAATGGGAGCACAGGGGCTGGGGTCTCGAGGGGCAGCTGGGGAACAGCTGGGGTCTCGAGGGGCAGCTGGGGAGCAGCTGGGGTCTGCAGCAGTCCGGCATCAGCTGGAGCGGATGTCTGCAGAGATCCGGCAGCGGGGACGGGGGTCTGCGGAAGTCCGGTAGCGGGAGTCTGCAGAGGTCCGGCAACAGGAACGGGAGTCTGACGCGGCCCTGAAGCAGGGACAGGGGGCTGTCGCGGCCCGGCAAAAGAAACATGGGTCTGTCGCGGCCCGGTAGCAGAAACAGGAGGCTGTCGGGTCCCGGAAGCAGAAACAGGGGGCTGTCGGGTCCCGGAAGCAGAAACAGGGGGCTGTCGCGGCCTGGCAGCAGAAACAGGGGGCTGTCGTGGCCCGGCAGCAGAAACAGGGGGCTGTCGCGGTATTTCCTCTAGAACCCCTGATCTCACATGGAACTTACGTGTGTGTGTTATATGTTATATAATAACTTCTAATGTATGTTTGTTTTTTTATATCTGCTCTTTATCCTGCATGGTCCAAACTGGTGTATATTACAGCTCTTTTTTAGAATCAGAATCAGAATCAGAATCAGAATCCACTTTATTATGAACACATACAAACAGTTGACTTGTGTTGTATTGCTCTGAATGTACTTACACATAAATAGACATGCATCTCAGAACAAGGAGAACAAAGTTGAACAAGGTAAATGCATATTTAAATATTATGTACATAGAAACATATTTAAACATCTTTACATCAGATTCACACTCAGCTGGGCCCAACAGCCTCATGTGCTGCTGTCTCTCCCCACAGAGGTAGTGGAGGACAATGTCTTTGTCTCAGCCAGAGTCAGCAGGCTACTTGTATTTTGTACAGGTTGGCTGGAGGGTTTAACCTCCCACATATTATTCAACCAGAGATATGAAACAACAGGGGATTAACATGGGATGGACAAAGTTTGACAGCAGACAGACACTCTGCTCTCTCGTCTCTCATTTTCTCCAACAAATCACCTGAAATGCAGCAGAGGAGCCTGAAGGCATCAACAAGCCTGTGTAGCCACACAGCATCGGGGAAGATGTTCTGAAAACCAGAGAATGACTGTACATACACAGTCTTCATACACAACTGTGTAGTGTCACACTGTTACAGGATGTTTTCTTCCATTAAAATCCACACACGTTCCAAACATTTAATTTTAGCTGGCATCAACTCTATAATTTATTCTGCCAGGAATAATCGCTGTTTATTCCCTTCAAGGTTCATGGTTTATAATTTGGATGTGTTCATCATGATCATCAGTGAGCATGTGCATCATCTGCAGTTATAGATGCTTAGCTGCTATTGACAATATTAATGAATGCATTTTCTCTTTATTAGATCATTCAAGTGGTACATCAGCTTTATGTCTGCCCGTCTTATTTCTCTCCCTACCTGTAGATTAGCATTATGAAGAGGTGAGAAGTTTAATGCTGCTAATTCCTGCCAGGTGGAAGTCCGTCACTACAGGAGGCTGCTGGTCGCTGTGTGCACTCACTGTTAGTGCTGTTTGCAGATTATAGTTTGCTGCTTACAGCTTCATATTCACAGAAAAGCAGTTTCTCCTCATATTGTTGACAGAGATGACAACAGCACCATCACTGTGCTAACTACACTGTTATATTTCCTGCTGTTGGTTAAAACAAACAGTCATGTGGTGTATTTATGGATTATTCCTTGTTTCCTGGATTTAGTGGGATGTTTATTACTTGGAAAGCAATATTAATGAGTTCCATCACCGTGAGGATTCTTTATATATCTGAAGTGAGGGCACAAAGTCATTATCAGTTACAAGACTGTCAGTGACAAAGTGGTTTATCATCCGTTATGTTTACCTCCCCACTGAGGTCAGTAATGTGGGATTTGATTTGATGAGTTGAAGAAATGTGATGATCTGAATGTGGTCACATCCTCTCTGAACATCTCCCGTGACATTAAGGATTTGATGATGCGGTGAATTCAGCATTTCATCCAGATCAGTACATTAACTTCTGTTCTTTCTGCAGCCGCCTTAAAGACACAGTTCAACATTTAACGTGCAAAACTGAAAGTATTGTATGTCTGACGATCAAACGTCATGAGGTGGATCTTTGTGGGAAACTTTATTTGAAGCAAAAGAACACATGAAACATGAAGTGAAATCTTAATTCTCATGTCTGCTCTCCTCTTTTCTGTCTTTCAGGTAGTGTGTGTGTGTGTGTGTGTGTGTGTGTGACTCTACATTCAGCCACACAGAATATGTTGGGGACTGTTGTGTCTGTGGAGTCAGATCACTGAGAACGGTCCTCCATCATTTATATCTGCAGTCCAGAGCTGAGTGAGAGGAATGTGTCATACTTCCTCTATAATCTCTCTCTGGTTGTCGACTGCTTTGAATTGCTGTGTGCTGTGTGATATAACACATGCTGGGTTAAGTAGAAGTTGGCACTTTACATTTATAAAGTTTTAAAGGTGATCGAACACCATGAAGATACAAAGATGGACCCTGAGATTCTCTCACTGACTTTTCTTTGTCTTTGTGTTTTGTCTCTTTGGCCATGTGTTTCCACCATCTCATCTACCTCCTAGTTTAATGAGAAAAGTGCTTTATAATTTGATTAGGGCTCCACTGATGGCTCTCTCATTAGACCGTGATGGGAGGCTGGTGTACAGTAATGCTACAGAGTCTGTTCCTCTTGGTGGGGCTTTGTGTTTGATGGAATAAACCTGGTTGAAGGCTGAACAGTTTTCTTTTTAGTCTGAGATGAGATTGTTGTTGCGTCATGTTTCCTGAAGTGCTGTGTTGTGTGTGTCCACTGACACTCAGTGTAACAGTGAGCACGACAGAGTCTGTCCTGTTTAGTGGCTTTTTGGTTTGACTGGAAGGATTAATGGTCATATGGACAGACATCTTGATGGTGTTCGTGACAGTGAGCAAACAGCCGGTTGATGATGAACAGAGAGAGAGATGGAGAGAGGGAAAGAGGGATGAGGGCAGAGAAGAAGACATTACATGTACTTACTTTTAATCATTAACCTGCTGCTGACGGGCATCAATCTTTTTCTGACACACGCACCACACACACCTTTCACTCAGGTGAATGCTAAATGGTGCTCCACTTCCAGGCAGCGGTTATTGCGACCTATGAGAAGCTTCTTTCATAATACAAATGTATCCAGTAGCTGTAAAGCACAAGAATGAACCTACAAGCTCAACTGTATCTATCCTGTGGTGTACTGGTTCTTAAAGCTGAGCTTCAAGCTACAGAGTCCAACATTTGCATCTATGCAAGTCTCTGTTGATGTGCCGTGACAGTTTAATGTCTGAGCATCACATGAGCCAAAGTCACAGCGACTTCTGAGCAGCTGGACACCATGTGGAGACAACAACTTCACTTTGGACACAATGTCTTGTCGTTTCGACTTTGGTGAGGGGAATGTTATATTATTATATTGTCATAATTGATAATAGACAGTGAAACAAACATTTACTACAGACCATTCTTTGTCAAATAATTTACTGCTTCAAACTACTATAGGCGGTAACAAGATATAGCATTCAAGTCATGAACACGCTGTGACGGAAGCTCATCGGAGGACACATTGATTTTGCCTCTGCACAAATAAAGCTGATGTTAGACAGTCAACCATCTGCTGTCTTATTACTACGTCTGTATGGTGTTACACTACAGGTGGAGCCAGTCTTGGCTCTCTTTTGTTTAGTTAATCTGAAGCAATAGCAACATTTCACACTCATTTCTGTTTCATACAGTCACATACAGTATTCTCCACAGAGAAGTTGTGTTTCAGGCTCTGGAGATTTTCACTTCTGTATCTTAATAAGATGTTTTTGCTTCATTGATTTTTAAGTTCTGAACTTCTTTAATGTCAGACATGGCTGGGTTTATAATATTCTGATTAGTCATTAGTTACATCACTTCTGTTCCATTTATCCACTGCATGCTGTCATCAATGTCCAATAACTTGTTCCATCACAACGTTTCTTATTTAATAACTCTCAATGCTGCTGCAGCCGTTTGTCCTGTACTGCACTTATATTTCTGCATCAGCACCATGACACTTTTAAATATGTATGACCACTTACTCAGGCACTTTTACAGTAAGCCAGGACAAATTCAATTTCATTTGAATTCTACATTGTATAGCTTGAAATGACAATAATGTTTTTGATTGATTGATTGATTGATATGTACACACAGAAACTAATGAAGGGAACTATACACCGCTGGGGGAGAAAGGCAAGGACACAAGGACAGGGTGAATGGACACAGGAGGATCAAATCAACAATCACAAAGGGAGGGAAAACACACAGACAGGAAGTACACTTAGACATGACACAAGGGGAGTGAACTTTACAAAATGAAACAGCAAACCAAGATCATGATATGCCACTACTGTTGTGTTCCTGCATGTTCCTACCTGCTACACATACTACAGTTTATGGTTATGATCTTCCTCAAACTATAATTGATTATACTGGAACATCTCTTGCTGTGAGCTTCATACAGTTTGTCTGTCATATCTCAATGATATGTGGGCTCTGCTCTGTTCTTTATACCTGTAGTGGAGACTTGTTTTTGTGCTGCTTAGATAAGAGAGCGGAGTATCATCAGTCGAACACAATTGTGAAATGTTTTTTTGCCATAAATGATCTACTCTCATCTGACATGTTTCTCAGACTGTGACTTATTATTTTATTCACAGGGTGGAATTAAATTATAAAAACTAATTGAACAATTTACTGAACAACAAATTGTTCCGTCTGGATGTTGAACAGTTGAATGACCAACAGAGATGGCATTAATTAGACTTTGTTTAGATTGATAACTTAATTAATGTGGCCTTCACTGAGGTCCATTTTTCAAGTTCTAGTAAAAAAGGTCAGACGCTTGAGATTATGGTGGGTTTGTTGTCTGAACCAAAGCCCTACACTGATGACTGACTGTAATGACACATTAATCACAGTTTATCTAATGTGTTGTGAAAATCATCAGTGTAATATTACAGTAAAGTCAATGGCGGTCAAAGCAGCTATTTGCTACCCTGATGTATCGCTGCTCACTCCTGTGATGTTGTTGTTTCACAGTAATGGATTTACTGTGTCACATAATGAACAGCACAACTTTTCAATATCAACTGAATGACGGCCGTGTCCCTGCTGTTCACTGTGACTGTGGATCATCAGCTGCTCTGCTCCATAGTAGTCACAGTTATGTTCCTTTAAGGCTTGCTCGCCCAGTAGTGTGCCACTCACCTCACTCACCTGCTAGCCACGCCTCCTCTGCAGCTCACCTGACTCTCCCTGCTGCAAACAATTAAGCCTAGTTGGTATTTAAGCCTCCTCTGGCCTCTTCTTCACTGCCAGATTGAACGCTATATCATGCAAGTCTTTCCAGCGCTCTTCCCGAAACAGATCTCTCGTTGCCGACCCTGCTTACTAGTGATGGCGAGATGAAGCTTCATGACGCATTGAAGCTTTCCATCCAATTGGTTCCGCTCATGAGCCGAAGCTTCATGGTGCTTCATTTGCTCTACTGCGCCATCAAGTGGACAATAAATGTAAAACCGGCAGAGTGATTATAATGACATGGCTTAGGTGTGTGAAGTAGTGATGGGCAAATTAAGCTTTTGTGAAGCACTGAACCACTTCAGCCAATTGTTTGGAAAATAGGTTCATTACTCGAAGCTTCTGGCGAAGTGCAAGGCTGCAGTGGATTTAAAGTGTCTTTGCTTCTTTGACGCACACATCTAAGACTGATTATAATGTTCTATTTAAAAATAAAGATTGATGATTGTGTCATTACATGTTATTGAGAAGAAAGTGCCTGGAAAAAAATGTGGACTTTTTACGCCTTAAATGATCGTGCAGTTTAAGATTGGACAGAGAGAAGGGGAATGACAATGACACCAGGAATGTGTAATGTACACGTTGGATGTACATTATTTTTTCAACAGATTTAGATTTGGTATCTTTACTTGCTCACAAGGAAGATGATGTTGGCGTGCATAACAATTGTTTCGCTAGTTGGCTGGCTCCATAATGACCCAATACAAACGCAATACCAACAACTCAACAGCAACAACGCATACTACGACAACAACCCACAAATGTGCGGTTATATAAAGTCTTGATTATGAGGGGGCTCAATTGCGGTTCGCTCCCTCTTATATTTTGAATCGCACGCCAAACCCGCGAGGCTTAGAACGTCATTACATACATCATCAACACAAGCCTCGATACGCGCTTCACAAAAATCTTCTGCGATTACTCGACACACGCTTCGAAGCCTCGACGCGGAAGGACACATCACTACTGCTTACCCCTGACCTGCTTCGTCTGTTTTCTGCCTTGCCTGTTTCCCGACCCTCTGTCTGGCCCCGACTTACCCCTTGCCTACTACCTGTTGGTTTGTCCTTGTGGATTATTATCATCCCGCTGTGGATCTGTTTACCCTGCTATAACTTGCTCCTAACTACTAATAAAAGTCATTACCGATTATCCTTGGTTTCCTGTGTGCTGCATTTGGGTCCATCGTCGACTTGTGACGATAGTAGTGGCACGTTCAAGTAGAGCTCAGCAGCCTGATGTATAGTCTCTTCTTAGACAGCTGTCAGTCCATAGCCTGACTTTAATATGTCCATTCCTGCAGCCTCCATGCTGTCAATCCTCTCACACACACTTTGATCCATGCTGTCTGATACATAGTAGATGAGTGACAGTTAGGAAATATACTGTAATAATAATATTAGCAGTCAGTCCACAGCCTGACTCTCACCTGTTCACTCCTACACTCAGCCCCTCTCGCCTCTTCCTGTTGAAACCTGCAATAGGAAACTATTAAACACAGTCAGTGAGCACACTCGTATACACCTGCAGCCTGCTCACACACCTCACATCACACACCCTCACTTGGGCTTTAGCTATGGGAATACATCAGCTAAATTAGCATAATAAATTGATATCACACACTTCACCCAGCCTGTACAGCTTCACTGCTCCAAAGCTGCAACACACTCTTCATCTTTAATGTGCCCCCAGCTATCAGCTTTATTAGCATAGCTGACCAGTCTTAGCTCAACATGATTCATGTGACAGCGTCTTCTACCCTCATGGATTTGAGAACTATACACTATATATCCCTGTACACTGGAAGTAGCATTGAGAGTTGGAATTGGGAGTTATAATATAATAATTCTGTATCCTACAATATTTATGTATTATTATGATTTGCTTTCCTCTGGTGTTCAGCTGCAGAAGATGGTGAACACACAGTGGGTGGATGAAAACCGTCTGGAGGTTCAGCCCAGTTCTCCTATTTTCATTAAGGCAATTACACTTTAATTCAACAAGAGTTATGTTTCTTTACTCTGTGGTATTAGAGGGCTAAACACATAAATCCCAGACAAACAAAAGGATAAATTCAGTGTGAAAGGAGCCTTTTGTTAGTGGAAGTTTTCTCAGGAAGGTCACTGATCAATATGAGGGCACATTTCAGCTCCTACTTGTTTTTGGAAGGTCAACACGTATAATAATGCTCCTGGTGTATCTTGGCAGCTCTGCTTGGATGGCCTTAGTTGACCCTTTGATTGTTTGATAGCTGAGGGCCATTAGATCTGAAGTTATGTGTACTTCTCTCTATCTCGTTACCAGCAAAGGCACCGACTCATTACACACTGAGATGTCCACAAATCTGCCAGTGAATCGATGTGTCCGAGGTCTCTGTGGATCATCCACTCCTAACGATAAAGATGTTTTTTATACAGTAGTTTATAACTTAAACATTTAATGGCATCTATTTATTGCCTCCCACGAGCAGACATACTGTACAGTAAATGGACATGTTCTTCACAGATAGGGAGGTTCAGGAGGTCAGTAAATGTTGTCTGAGGTTTAGCTTTATCCAGTTCCATTGTTCAAACATAAGAGGATCTGATCTTCTAAATGAGGTCCTACTTACAGGGTTCAGGCAGATTTTGATTAGAACGGGTTTTCCACTACAATTGCACACTGACAGCAGCTGACGTACTGACTTCATGTCAGTGAAGATAATCTAGAGTGAAGGATGTGGTTTGTGTAACCTTGGGTTGGTCTGATATTTGTGGTCTGCTCATAACTGAGACCCTCAAAGCAATCAGAGATTGATGAGAACATTAGCTGCGTTTATTTTGACAGTAGTCCCACTTTGACATTTTAGATGTCAGTAAAGCCTGAATTACTCTCATTCTTCACACAAGCGCTTCACCGGGTGATAAAGACTGAAGACCAGATGTCCAGGACTGACGTGCAGATTTATAGACTGCAGAAAATGTATTCTGCTGCTATTCTTTGTGAAACTAGATCTAGGTGTATTGTATGTCTTTATTTCTGTCGTGTAATCGTACTTTCCTTTTCCTCCATGATGTGTTGTATAGTACAATGCTTCTGTGGCATGGTGCTCCATCACAGCAAAATGATGCTCAAAAACTGACTAAGAAATCAGTAAAGGTTGGAAGGAGAGACACAAAGGTGAAGCTGAGAGACAGCAGCAGGTGGGGAAGCATCCTGGGTATTTATCAAGCTGCTCGTACATATAGCAGTCTGTCAATACTCTTTCTTCTGGTCCATCAGCAGAGCTATTCACTTGTCAAGAATCAAGGCAGGGTGAGAGCACATGGTAGGTCATCACACTGCATTGATAATCAGGGTTTCTCTCAGCTTGTTACCGGTCACTATGAAAAACAGCAGGTTGATTGGCTGCAGTTGTGTCATTTCAGAGCTGGTTAGGAACAAACCATTCCCTCACTCTTACCTTTCTCACATACAGAAGAGTCCAGTGTGTAGCATGCTTTCTGCTCCAGTTTGTGCTGGGAGATGCTGCAGAACCCTGGAACCCTGAAATAAAGTTTGAGAGAATGAACAGATCGATGGACTGAATCAGGAAGTACAAACTCGTGGTCTTTGTCCTACTGTAGCCCACAACAAGCTCATTAAATGCTTGAGGTCGTACATGTTCAGGATTAGAGTATATGCAGTTTCAGAGGAGGGCTTGCTCGACAGTATTATGTTCTGGGGTCACATGTTCTCTGTCCAAGGTGTTGAACATTCTCCCTGACTTAAATACCATTTGTAAAATAGCATTACTGTAAAATGGCAGCTGATTTTTCTTACCTGGTAAAAGCAGTTTAACAGGAAGGTGAACCAGCAGAGACACACTTCATGCAAAGTGCCCCTCATGCACCTGAGTTACCAAGTAGAATCATTTTAAAGGTTTTAATACATGTGTTTGCTGATACAACACACAAGATGTCTGAAGGCTGTGACCCAAATGCTTTTGTGCATCTTCGTGATCACAGAAGGATAGTTGTTGATAACGATATTCATGGTTTCAATAGATAAGAGAAAATAGTAATGCAACAGGTGAATGACCTGAGATGTTCAGTTAATCCCCACAAATGTGTGAGGTCTCTGTGGGGCTTCCCACTGTGCTGAAAACACTTTGTTGACTCCAGGAGAGCTTTCAGCCTGAGGGAGTCACTCTGACATTGGAGACCAGAACAGGATGAGCAGACATTGAGAGGCAAGTTGGGGAGAGAAGAGAGAAGACATAGTTTATAATGTGCAGTGATAAATAGATGCTTCAAGGCTTCATTACTTTCTTCTTCTGTCTTGCTGAAGTTCCGTCTCATTTGTCACCTTCATTATGCTGCATTCAGATTGTCTTTTATAAGTAAACCTTTGTTAAAGCCAAAAGACGGATGAGACTCAGTCCTGGTAAGTTATTTGAGGTGGAGTCGTAGAAAATGAGATAAAATGTCAGTCGAGGAGAGAAGTAAATAAAGAAAAATGCTGTGACTGTTTTTGATTTGGTTTGTTCATACAATTGGCATCTGTCTTTGAACAACATTTCATTCTTTAGAAAATAATTGTTCAAATGTTATTTTTGAGATGTTGAGCTGAAACTGAAGGTTAAACCATTTGTGTGCCGATGTTACAGGATGAACTGTGAGGTTTGTTACAGGAATGCAGCTGCACCAAAGCTCAGAGGGATGTTATTTTCTCCTTTTGTTCTTTAACCCACCTGCTCTTAAAAAGAGCAATCGTTGCCAAATGTTGGTTTAAAGGAACATTGAAGGTATTTCAGATGATTAATGGTGAATTTTATGAATTTATATTTAAATGTAGAAAAGTGAAGTGACAAAAAAACGTTTGTCCCTCACTCTCCAACATTATATCATCATACAGTCTATAGTTGACTTATCACTTGTTAGAAATGGACAGTTTACCTCAAATACACTTTTCTATGCGGAAGTATAAAATAGAGCCACCTTGCAATGTTCTTTTGTGGGTGTATGCAAGGGAATAGTGAAGTCATTATGTTGATAACAGATATAAACCTTTAAATTAACCAATCAAAATGTTGCACGGTTCCTAGGTCTGGTTCTGAAGTCTACAGATTAAGTGTTAATTAACAGGAGAAATTAAGTGTGGTGAGAGATTAGACAGATTTTCCTCCAGGTTATAAAAAGCTTGACTATATGTGCTGATGAATTTTATGTTGACTTTGATACAGCTGGTTAATTTTTCCAATCAAAATTATATTTCAACTTTTTTTCAAATTTTAGTTACTCTACGCTTGATAATTGTAATAACTAAATGTTCCGCATTGAGCACTGGCTGATAAGTGTGTCTGAACAAATAAATAACGAGAGGAATCTAGAGCATGGACCTGTAGAAGACTCCTTCACACAAGAGTAGACATGTATCTGGGGTTTATTTTTTGTTGGTTTAGATTGAATCAATGCACCTAAATTGTATCTTTAATGACTTGTTGCTATGCACTTTGACAGGGTGCAGCACTTTTATACGTTATAAGTATGTAGGGAGTTAGTCAACTGAAAAGGAAAGCCTTCATACAGACAGAAAGCATTTGTGGATGACAGATGTCAGCATCACCTCTTAGTCTGCATTGTTTATCGTCATGTTTATCTTCAAAAATCCCATTTTTAACAACATAAAAAAACAATTTGATGCCATTCAATTAAAGTTGCTAAAAATAATGATAGACACATTGTGCTTCCATTAATAAACAATAACGGTTTATAGACTTTGCAATATGTGCTATCATTCATTCCCACATGAGGCCACATGTTGATTGATCACTAAGAGTATTATAGAGACCCCACAGAGAGGCAATTCACTGAAACATTACAACACATGAATATTCATCAACGCAGACAGCATGAATGATGATGATGGAAACCACCACTCATATCTGTACAAATAAAGTGGAGAGTACAGCTAATTAATCAGGCGTTGTAAATGTTCTGAAATTCACTAAGATTGTAAAGTCCACTGCTGTTTTAATATTGTCCCTGGGAAGTAGCTGTATCTCCAGGTCTGTAGTATCCTAATGAAATATAAATACACTACATGCCTCCCTTGTCTTGTGTATCCTCTTCCACTGCTACACAGCCATTCAACTCCATTATCAATATCAGCATTGCAGAATCTCCCATTTTGTGAGATCATGACTCATCTATATGCCATTGTCTTTCTGCTCGCAGCCATGCGGGACTAAACTGTTTCTCTCTGTTAAATATCATTGAACCGCTGACATGTTGCCATTTTCACTGGAGATGAGATCTTCAATAAAAAGATACCAATTCTACCTGTTAACACCAGTTATAAAAGGTTTCACATTTATCATTTCAACAATAATAATAAATCCGTTTTCAGATTGAAGATTTTATTTTATTTTATTCCTGCTTGAATTCCGACACCTCCAGCAACAATTATTGAACTATGTGATAAATATATTTTATTATATAAGCAAGGCTTATCAATATATTGATATCCCTAGCCAAAGCTCATAATCAAGGCCTTATCAATATATTGATATCCCTAGCCAAAGCACATAACACTGACTGCAACTATCAATATTATCAATGTCCATTATGAGACAATGAATCTAGCTGGGAAATATAAACATGATAATGAAATTAGTTATCTTTCCCAAACTTTAGTCAATATAGTCCTGATTACTGATGCCAGCCCTCTTCACTCTCTGATAATATAGTCCTCCTAATCCTGTATCAACATGTTCAACAGTGTTCATACCTTCTCTGCTTGCAGTATGTATTGATTCACAACAATAGATCCCTCAGTCTTTTGTGGAGCTATTGATCTTGTTCAGTTAAAACAGTGTTTCTTCCAGCTGGACCAGTATCAAGTTTCCAATTTCAAGTTTTATTTGTCAAATGTAGGTTAACACGGGGTCAACGGTTCAATGAAATGTGTTTTGAGAGAAAGAGACAGCATGTCAGCTCAGCAGTCAAATAAGAAATATAAAATATAATAAAGAGTACTCTATACAATTAGGTTAAAATAATAATATTTATTTATTTATATATTTAGTGCAGACAGCAAGTGAGTGGCTGTGTGTATGGGTCTGGAGATTGAGAAGCCTGATGGCTTGGTGGTAGAAACTGTCCTTGAGGCTGGTGGTGCGTGCAGCCAGGCTCCTGTATCGTCTGCCTGACGGTAACAAGGAGAACAGTCTGCGTTCTGGGTGGCTGTGGTCCTTTATGATGCTGAATGGCCAGGAGATTGTTGCCAATGTTGTGCTGTGCCGCCTCCACCACTCTCTGAAGGGATTTGCGGCTGTGAGCAGAACAGTTCCCGTACCAGACCGTGATACAGCCTGTCAGCAATCTTTCGATGGCACCTCTGTAGAAGTTTGTGAGGATGCTGGTGTTCATGCCAAACGTCATCAGTCTTCTCAGGAAATAGAGCCGCTGGCTAGCTTTCTTGGTCACTGTGTCTGTGTGAAGTGACCAGAAGAGGTCCTCAGTGATGTGCACACTGAAGAACTTAAAGCTGCTGTCGCCCCCCTTCTGTCTCCTGAAGTCCACCATCATCTCTGTAGGTCATCTCATCATTGTTCGTGATGAGGCCCATGATAGTGGTATCGTCAGCAAACTTAAAGATGATGTTTGAACTGTGCTTGGCAGTACAGTCGTAGGTGAACAAGGCGTACAGGCACACAGCCTTGTGGTGCACCCGTGTTCAGGGTCAGTGAGGTGTGGCTGCCGATTCTCACCGCCTGGGGCCTGCCAATCAGGAAGTTGAATACCCAGCTGCAGATGGAAGCCTCCAATCCAAGATCAGCGAGCTTAGTGACTAGTTTTGAGGGAATAATAGTGTTAAATATGGAGCTGTAGTCCATGAAGAGCATTCTCACATATGTATTCCCTCTGTCCAGGTGAGTGAGTACAGTGTGTGTTGCGAAGGAGATGGTATCATCTGTGGCCCTTTTTTGTCTGTACGCAAACTGAAGGGGGTCCAAACATGGGGTGTTTTTTCATTGAAGTCATGCACACTCGGTTTGAGCCCAGACAGTCCCAGTCGCATGTCTGAATTAACTGCATCTATTTTAGTCTCAAAATTAAACAAACCTAGTTAACCACAGATTTGAATACTGGAGATATTTTTTCGATCCTGTCAGTCTCCTGTATGTCTTTTGAAATATATCACTGATGCTCGGTAGATGGATACCAATGTTGCTCTTGGAAGTTTAAATCACATGCTGCAGAGCCCTCCTGCCTGGCCCGTGCACATCCCATGCCAGTGTGTAATGTTTCCAGTCAGGATGCTTTCAAATCAAATCAAATCTAATTTATTTATATAGCCCATTATCACAAATTATACATTTGTCTCAGTGTGCTTTACAGACTGTACAGGATACGACATCCTCTGTCCTTAGACCCTCTGTCCTTAGATCGTCGCATCGCACAAGGAAGAACTTCTAAGGCAAGCCTGAGCCAGCCCTAACTATAAGTTAAGTCTATTGCTCCGCTGTAAAAGGTTAACAAGAACTTTCTGATGACTACGTCAGGTTGTTTTTTGATGCTGATTCCCTAGAACTTAAAACTGTTCACTTAGTCTATCACAGCTCTATTGATGTAGACAGCGTGTGTGTCTTCTCTTCCGTTTTTCTAAAATGATCAGTTCCTTGGTTTTGCTGAAGTTGAGAAGTAAGTTGTTTTCTGAGCACCACTTAGCAAGATTGTTGCAAAATTTCCTCTCTTTGAAATCCGGCCAATGATGGTATTGTTATCCACAAACTTGACAACATCGTTCTCTTCAGGTCAAAGGACTGCAGTCATGGGTGTACAGTGTGGACAGAAGGGGGCTGAGCACACAGGCCTGGGGGCTCCAGTGTTTAGCAGTAGAGTGGAAGAAGTGTGACCGCCAATCCTGAACTGCCGGAAGTCTTTTCATGAGGAAGTCCAATATCCAGTTGTAGAATGTAGATACTCAGTACCACATGAATGATTGGCTATTACCTTTATAGGGGAGATTGTGTTGAATGAACAAACGGCATTCTGATGTAGGTATTGTGATTTTCCAGATGTGTACTGTAGAGAGCAATGGAGACGGCATACTCTGTGGATCTGTTGGTTCTTTATGCAAACTGGTGAGGGTCCAGGTTTGCTAGGATGTTGTTTTTGATGTGCTGGAAAACCAGTTTCTCAAATTATATTCTCAGAACAGGGGTGAGCGACACAGGGCGGTAGTCGTTTAGACTAGACACATAAATCTTTTTAGGTACAGTGACGATGGTTGCTTTCTTGAAGGAGGCCAACGGAATCAGTCTAACAAACACCCAATACTATCTATACAAATAACAACTAAAGGCCCTCAAGGCTGAACAAGTGAAGCAGATTGAAATCTTATGTCCATAGATGCTACAGACCTATAGTCCTGGGGCAAGCTCTGCATCAGGGTTAATTGGACCATTCCCTCTGTAAAGAAGTCTGCAGTGAATGCAGGTGATGTCATGGTCTTCAGTCTTGGTTAACATGCTAGGAACAGGTCTCCATCTGTGTGTATGTGTATGTGTTCTGAGCATCATAATATCTGACTGGATTGTGGAGTTTGTCACTTCCTACATACCTTTTAAGACTTTTGTCTGACATTTAATAAATATGTTCATGTAGAGACTCTTTGGTTATTTCAGTTTCCAGATGAATAGAAAGTACAGTGTGAGACTTTCTTTACTCTCCTCTATTTATTTCACCCCAAGAAGCAGTGGATGAAACTTAACAGATAAAACATGTGTACACACACACACACACACACACACACACACACACACACACACACACACACACACACACAGACACAGACAGACACAAATGCGCACGTGCAGTACATTCAGGGTGGTTTCTCCTCCAGAATGACCAGCAGGTCAGGTCGTCCATCTATCAGTGAGTTACTTAAGGTTTTGTCGACTCCTGAAATGTTGTAGAGTTCATGGTTGAATATCTGAATAGTTCTGTCTTTCCTAGTCTGAAGAAGAACACAGGCTTTAGTCTAGTTGGACTAAAATACTTTCCAGTCAAATAGAAAGAAAACTACCCTGTTTCTTTTGAGGTAATTGAATACCGTAACAAAGGCGTCGCTAAGGTAACACAAAGTGTATGTGATTGCAGGATATTGCTTTTTTTTGTTTTAAGTTCTCACAATTACAAGATCATTCAGAGCTCCTAAATGCAACATTAAGTTATTCTTTTAAAAAAATAATGTCAACTTGAAAAGCTGCTGTTGTAAACCCATAGCAGTTGGCATCAGGGATCCATTGCTCACATACACTTCTCAGGCAGCACTAACTCTCTGCATTTAGCTGCAGTGGCATTCATCAGGATATATTAGTTTTTTTTTTAATACATGTCCGACAGACAGTTTCCCCCAGAGTTCGACATATGACATGTTTTAAAACAGTCCAACGTTGTAATATTGTCTGTAAGAGATTCTTCAGAGTTTTGTTGAATAAATGAAGCGAAAAATTAAGAGGGACATAAAGACAGGCTGCTTCTGTGCAAACATAACATAATGACGGAGCAGTATTCATTCATTTATTGGAGTCGATAACAATAATCTATTATGGTCAATGATCTCGACTTGACATCCATTCAATAATAATCAACCATGATTCATCTTCATACAGGAGATTATAGATTTAGGGTTAACGGCAGTTCATTTTCTGAGCTCTGGATCAATTGTGGCTGTGATGTATTTGATAGTTTGATATGAATCAGAAGTGACAGAGAAGGTATAAAATGTTTTAATGAGCCCTCTTGCATTTATACATGCTTCTGCGCATGTGTCCACCTTTTAGAGGCTCCGTCATGATTTGACTTTTTATGCAGTGTTTATTTTGTTTTGAGGACTTGTCTACCGCTGGTGCACTCAGGTGAAGAGCCAGAACACACGTCCAAGAATGCCACTCTCTGCGTTGTAAAACAATTTTTTTAACTTTATTTTTAACTGATCGTATGATTACTATCATTTTGTTGTTTTAAGTTTTCCATTTTAATGATCCTGTGGTTCTTGCACTTTATTCAAGTACAATGGCTGTGTGTGCGTGTGCGTGAGCGTGTGTGTGTGTGTGTGTGTGCAAACTGTAATACTCACAGTTAAGGGCCAGGGGGACAAAATAGTTCTGGTGCCTGTCTGTGGAGCAGGACAGGGACAGCAGTCTGCCGCTGAACACGCTCCTCTGCCTGGTGAATGTGCTGTGCAGAGGGTGGTGGGCGTTGTCCAGGATGGATAACAGTTTATCCAAGGTCTTTCTCTCTGCCACTGTCACCAGGGAGTCCAGCTCTGTGCCCACTACAAAGCCAGCCCTGTACTGCAGCTGAAATGCAGCTACTCATCCTCCTCTGGTGTGGGAAAACACATGGGTGAGTTTATGGTGTGGATATCTGAAGATGTGTGTCCATTTGACTTATTTGACAAGTCTTAAGGCACTGGGATCAAGTGCCTGAAAAGAAGAAGTGTAGCACCTCTCTTGAGTTTATTTTAACGTACAGTACGACACTCGGAGGCCGCTGCACAACAAAAGTGAATACTAATGCTGTGAAGTTAATGCTTTAAAAAAAAGACCCTGCCTGCTTTTTTAATCGTTTGCTATTCATTCACATCTATATATTCATATATTCACGGTAAAGTGCACCAGACTGCTGCATATTTGAATAAAAAAATAAAATGATTTGCGAAACCTAATGTTGATCACCCAACTTTGTACATAGTCATTTTAAAAATGAAGGCACTGTGATCATGTACAACATCCTTGAGGCTGTTTTTTTCTTCATTTGAGAAAAGGTTACTGTGATGCTGAAACATCCTCTTGCTATGATTTCCTTCAGAAAAAACCCCACAGCTATTTAGTTTATTATTAAGAAAAGACGTACTCTAATTTTCAGTGAAAAAGCAAAACATTTAACCTTTTGAATGGTTACACTTGTGTATAGCTTGTTTAGATCCATGTCAGCTTGTAAGAGAAGGGCAAACAGAATATTTTGTTAACTCAATATTGAAAACAAGTTGCCGGTATATAATCACACAAGTGTCATCATTTTGGACACTTACATACCATTCAGGTCACATTTAAACTGCTTTTACATCTGGCAGAAGTAAAAACAACCCTACATCACATTATTTTAGCCTGGAATATGCTGACTTTTCTTAAAGTGACCCGCAAAAAATTAAATTCTATTTTTTTTTTTTTTACTTTTTTACAGGAGCTACACATTTCTGTACATTGAGGCTATTGCAGGGCAAATTTGACCCGTATCTTTTGAAATGGGTTTTAGATCCACCAGTGTGGGCCAACTCAAGGACAATGGTGGTTTGAGGGAATCTTCAAACTGTGAAACTGTAAATGCCATGTCTGTGAATATTTTATATGGGACAGTAGGGACAAGGTTCAAGGGCGACCTTGACACTGTCACGAGAAATGCCGAGACAGGCACCTGATGGTCTTTGAAGTGTCATGGTGGTATCCCTAAACATGGCTACCATCAGTTACTACAAGCAGTCGGGTGAATCTGAACTCTCTTATTATGTATAGTTACCCAATGGAAACTAGAGCCACCGTCGTTTAGAAGTGACATGTTGCCAGTTGACATGTGTTATTTAGCTATTTAACCATTTTAACATTCTTAATACATTTGTCATTTTGAAACTCACACTTTCTTGTACTTGTGCTATTTACAATACAGGGTTGGCCTGATATTGATTCGCTAAAATGACATATATTATTATTAGCTTATTCACTAACTTGTGCTTTATACTAGTTGGAGAGGTCCTTGGTCAGATTTGATTTGTTTCCTCACTCACATGAAAGCTCTGTAGGCGAAGCAGTCCCACAGCAGACCCATTATGTTAAGCAGTACAGGGTAGGAGGTATAATTACTTCTGAAGATGACTCGCTGTTGTTTGTCAGTTGTAGTGGACATGTTGCGGCAGAGGCATCGCTTCTCTCTCTCCATGATGCTGAGGCTCACGCTTTATTGATGGAAATGATTAACCAGACACTGACCTAGCTGCATTGCTAGTTCTGCTACCTAGTGGGTATTATAACATACATAATTAATTGATCCTCTCTTACACCGGCAACACACATGACTGTTTAACAAAAAAGGTAAAGACAGTACCTACATTTTGGTATACTGTGCAACACTGGCTGCAACTGTCACGGTTTAGACTTTATAAATGTAGTAAGCATCATTTTCAGTTCTAAGTAGCACACCAGTAGGACAACATATAAATATGTTTAAGGTAAAAGTGGTGGTACTACTTAAACATTTAAAAAAATATTCCACCTACTGAAGTAAATAAGGTTTTGTTGGCTGGTATGTAAAAACATTAATAGACTAATAACTGATAGTAAACACTTTGGCTGTGACCTCTAAACTAGTTTGAGTCCAGGGACATTTTAACATACATTTCCCATGTGATTCCAAAGCAGGTATCTGTTACCAGTAATGGACGTTTCTTCTGTTAGGATGCCCTTGAAGTGTTTTTACAGGAGCGATGTCCAAACTCACCTATCGTTTCTGCCTGATGCTGACCAGAGTCAGTGCACTCTAGTGTAGTCCCGAGCCCCACTAAAGTCATTAGCTTCCAACCATTTGATTAAATGTGGGCATCGATTCCCACAAGAAATTAGTAGACACACCTGATCAGAGCTGCGAGCTCCCTAATGGAGAGAGAGAGCGTGGTGGAGAGAGAGGCTGTGGGAGGTAGGAGTTCACATCAACAATGGAGGGATGAGAGGTGGGAGGACATGAAGCAGCTTAATGTGAAATACAAACACACTCTGAGACATCCAGCACCCTATTGTTCCTGACTCAATGGCAGCTTCCAACAGCCTGATGGCTTCACATACTGTTAGCAGTGAGGAGTGCACATGTTTCAACATAAAGCCTTCTGATTGTATATCTGCTGTCTCTAGAAAGGGTGCTAAAGATTCATAAACCTGTTATTTCAGCTGTTTCATATTCTGCATATGGCTTATGTTTATGCCTTAACTCTTTTAAATGTCCTGTTATGATTCTTTATAGTCAGATTTAGATGCAAATTATCTGCTATGTCAATCAACATTATTTCCCCGGAGGAAAAAGAAAAAGATGTATACAGTATCATGTAATTAGATGTGTTTTTATTATTTTGGGGGATTACATTTTTGTAGTCTGTGTCCCAGCAGTGAGTAGCTGAGAGCAACAATCTGACTAGACACAGCGACAGGTTTACATTGTGTGTATACACTCTTGACAGGTTGTATGACACCAAGGTCTGTCATTTTAATGTTATTTGTCATGCTGGCAGTATCAGGAGAGGCTCCAGGAGTGGATGTGACCCACAAAGAGGTGAAGAGAGACACAGCAGGGAGGAGGCCAGGAGAGAGAAACGCATACAATGCACTGCCAAGGTTTCACACCTACACAGCTACACACACACGGCCATATTGCCAGAGGTTACTCAGTTAATGGCATAAAGATTCCCACTATTAAAGCTACTGAATGGCATTAGCAGCCTCCAGACATGGCATAGGACAAGGTGCAGCCTGCCACAGCGAGAGAGTCCAGGATGGTGAGGAAGTGAGGGAGCAAAGAGCCATAATGTGTCCCAAAGGTAAGATACCGTATAAGACTGACACACTGGATCTGACTACAGCTGAGAGGCTGGCTACTGTTGATGAGGGGAAGATTAGGTGAGAAGCAGGGGGAGATAGAGCTGCCAATGCTTCTGTCACCCCTGCCTTATATATTACTCATTTCTGCTAATGTATACCACCCACTTATGAAATAATAATTTACTGCTCTGCTTCATACTTTTCCTCGCATCACTAGTTAGCTATTAACACCATTTCAAATCACAGTCGTTTGTGTTGTATTGGCTAACTAATGATAAGTTGGTCCTTCTTTTCTGCCTGCCCAAAGGCGTCATTCCTCCACCACAAGCGTGCACTTGCTTTTTGATGGGGAAAATAAAGGGACTCATTTTGACAGGGATGTTGACTTGAACAAAGAGTAATATGAATTCTAAAAATATATATTCTTATTCTGTTTACATTTGAATGATTTGGTTATGTACTGAAAACAAACATGATCTGTGTTTAGACAAATGTGTTAAGTGTAAGGAGGTCAACTCAGAAAGTCAGCCAGTAGATGATGATGACTTATTGATGTACATTTGAGTCATCCAGGGATCATGTCATCAGTTATATTTGCTTGTTAACAATGAAAGTTCCTTGGACCATATTTCCCTTCTCCAACATCTCTATAATCACATTGTTACTTACAGTTTAAAGATGGCTGTTGTTGTGGTCCAGCAGGGAGCCATTTCTAAGCAGTCAATAGCAATCACCAACTCAGTGGACCATGTGATGAGGAAATGTACAGTAGTCAAACCTACAATAATGAGTGTTTCTTCATGTACTGTTGTTGTAGCATTCCTTTCCTGTAAACATAATCATAAAGAGCTTTGTTATATAAGCTGCTTGTCACAGTTATGTACTCATCCAATCGGTATCAAGCAACATCATCCATCAAGCCTTCTTTTTACACATCTGATTTTAAGCATATGTAGAAACTTAAGTACTTTGTTTGACCCACTAATATGTGTTTTATTCCTAAATGTTTGTACATTAAAACAACATTTACAATTGGTCTACTCCCTGCTCCACGCAACAAACTGTCTAGAATCAATAAACAGATCAATTTCACTGCTTCTCATACAAACATACCCTCACATCGCATACTTAATCTAATCTACTGTTTACTCCCGGAGTCATATCATATCATCACGTACATCATCCATACATCATTTTGTGACATTATTCACCGAAAAAAATAACTAAATGTAGGCAGCTGAGTGTTTCTTAATGTCCAGCATGAAGCAGAGCAAAAGCAAGTGAGTGGCTGGTCAAGAAAGCAAAGTATTTAACATTTGAAGTGGACAGTTCATGTTGACTTTAATCTGTCAGGTGACCTGAAACAGCACTTCACTTCTGACTGCCTGTGTCGCTCAGTGTCTACTGGATGTGTGAGAAAGCTGTTACAGTTCAGCCATAAGCACTTAATTTAGATGTCAGTTTATCAGAATTCTCTTTTTAACAGCTCTTAGTGAATCAATATATGTATTCAAACATGACCTCATGATCCTGTATGTTCTATTGGCAGCATAATAATGTCCCCAATAGTCCATCTGCATATTACATAATGTGTGAGGAAGTCCAGAGGCCTTCTCCTCCCTGGTGGAGTTGCCGTGTAAATGCTAATTGAGCAGCTCGAAATTTGTGGACATGTTGAAATAATAGACTCCTTTTGAAAATAATGGATTTAGCTCTTAGCTTCATCTTATTTGCATTTCTTCCTAGTGTTGAGTTATCCATGTGTTAAATGAAGATGAGGAGTGATGCCAAAATCACACACACACACACACACACACACACACACACACACACACACACACACACACTGTTTCTCACCATCCTTTACTCACTTCTCTCATAACCAAAAAGAACCACCCACATCTTCAGTGTACCTGGAGGAAACACACAGTGTATAGGTTAAATGTAACACCTCTCTCATCAGACACAACAACTGCAGTAAACTTCATATCCAACACCTCCCTGAGCTGACACAGCACATACAATGCAATTGAAATTGCTTACATGTGGTCACTCTCAGGAATCATTTAATGTGATCAGGATCGTAAAGTCTTCTGATGGTTGACTCTTCCTTAATGAGTTTTCAGAAATCTTTGACCTGAGTTGTCTTAACTGCTCTTATTGATCTTTAATTTGCCATCTTACATCATGACGTCATGATGAGTTTAATATGCATGTTAAATATAAGTCAACTGAAACAATTGTCAGTTTTCCGCAGTTGTACCATGTACAATTTGAAAAAATGTAATCCAATTAAAACTCTAGACTTTTTGGGATATCCTTTTGAAGTTTTCATTTGATCTGAACTCTTTTGCCACTTTGTGAGTGAAATGCAAATCTTTTTTGAAAGAATTGCTGTGAGTGGATGAAAGCATGGCAATTTAAAATAATTGTGTGGTGTAGATAAAAGCTCTCTGCAACACTGTCGATATTTTACAAAGTGCATACTTACATTCTGCAATGGCCCTCAACCTTTCCCCTGACTCTTCCATTTTAGTTGATAACCTCTTCATTTCCACATGTTTAAAGCTGCTTTGTTAATGATGAATAATTGTATTGAAGTGTGATGTGAAGACCGACTCTTCCATGTCACTATTGTTGAGAGGCTTGATGTCAGATTAGTTGTCCAGTGCTGACGGTCTGACATCCCACTGAAACCCTCTGGACAGACTCCTGGTCTGTGTGGGTCTCTGCACTGAGTTCAGGAGGAAATTGAAATTGAAATTGGGCTCAAATGTCCTATAAATGCAAATTTGAAATCAATCTTTTGTTTCGTCCCCTGGCTTAACACTGATCAGCGATCAGATCAAAACGTTAGCCCCTTCAACACATGCATTGCAACCCTGAAATGATCTACACAATAACTTTATAATCCTGACAGCTCCCTTGTACTAAGCCTGTGTGATAGTCAAATTAAGCGCATGTGTTAATAGAAACAACCACAGAGTGATGATGACGTTTCCATGCGGCTGGCGCAAAAGTGGAAGAAATCAAACATCCGAGCTAACACTAACAAAGTTGTCTTACTGGAGACAAGACATTCAGGAATGTCTGTTGATGTGATGATTGCCTGCAACCTCTGTTTTGTTTGAGGTTAACAACATTACACACAAATATATGCATATGGAAATTCCATTTTCTCTTGCTGCGTTCTATGTGATACTATTTAAATTGTATTTTGAACCTTGTAAGGGAAGATCACTCTGAATGCTACACTATGATATGAAAATCCAATTTCAGGCACAAATTAGAAAAAGTGAGTACAGCTCTATGCACTCTGCAGAAGTCTAAGTGCAGTTTTCCTCTGCTTCAAGGAGTCACTGGGTCACTGGATACATGTCACTTGGTGTGATCTGCCCTGCTGTTTCAGTTAATGAGACCATTCCTGCTGATACGCTGAGTAGTATTGGACCTCTGCCGGCTGGAGGGCGACAGCATCGAAGTGGAGTCATACTGAACAATTTCTCATTGATCTTCACAGTCGCACATCAGCAAAAGACACATCTTGTTCGTCTCGGTTACATGTATTAGTAGTAATAATAATAATAATAATAATAATAATAATAATCTTTGACATTGATACTTTGAACAGGCAAACAAACACAATTGAGTTTTTGTCTAATTATTGACTATTGTCATCCATCAAGACGTGACTCGGTCAGCTTATCTTCCCTTCCTTCACATTTTCTTCTTTGTCCACCGACTAACTGCTTTCTAAACACACGCATTGCAGCACACTATGAGGCACTTTGAGATTCTTGTGGGAAGCAGTTCCTTTCAAAGTGTTCTGCATCAATGAAATCACCAACTGTTTTTGGCACAAATTGGTAATAGCTTTGCATAATGTCAAATCCTGCTTCACAACAGTCGGGAGGAAGTTTATAGTACATTAAGTTGAACGATTTCACTGTATGATGCAACTATGTCACCAGAATGTGCAGGAAAATGATGAATGCATTGTCTCGCTGTTAAAATCGTCAAGACCTGTGTTGCATGTTGTTTGTATTGTCAGGCTGAAGTAGATGCTGGATGGTCGTGATTTACACAGAAACCTTCAGACTGACACACTGGAGCAGGTTGGACTTTGACGAGCGCAACATATGCTTAAAGAGAGCTGCTGGCGACGTAATAACCACATGAAGTGCTCACTTGGTGTGTGTGTGTGTGTGTGTGTGTGTGTGTGTGTGTGTGTGTGTGTGTGTGTGTGTGTGTGTGTGTGTGTCCCATGGGCTGTGTGTTAGAATGAAGTGGGAAGCGTCATGGCTGACTAACCCAGATGAGCCGCTGGTCGTCTCTCCACCTCAGAGGATCCTGTTCATCTCCTGTTTTAAACTCTCGCTCTGTTTTTCTTTTCTCTCTCCTGTCGAGCATCTGAGCTTTCTCCCCACAGAGCGCCTTCTTCTTTTCATTATGTAAAATATCAAGCTGCTTTTCTCACATGTCCCTTAAAAGAGATGGACATTACACAAAAGCTGCCAGGAGTAATGTTTCACTCACAAAATATAATATACCTTTTATTTGGAATTAATTGAAAATGTCAAAGAGATTATAGTACATATTTCTCCTCCTTTGTTGAATTTCTCTCTTGACACGGCACAATACTGTTGCTCGGTTTGTTAGCCATGGAGGTGTCTTTGGTCTCACCACAATGCGTCTCTGCTTTTTTATTTTCATGATCTCACAAAAGCCGTAGAACACATCCCAGAGGAGGAAAGTGAGGCTGGACAGCTGCGAATAGAAAGCACGTCACGTTTTTGACTCACGGCTATACATACCTCAAACAACATATGTGATTGCTGAATTGCTTGGTTCAAGGTAATCTTTTATTCTACTGTATGCCAGGTCACTTTCTGACATTTCTTCAGGTTTCTTTCTCTAAATGTCATCAAATATATATATATATATATATATATATATATATACATATATATATATATATATATATATATATATATAACAAAGGATTGTGTAATTCCATCAACATTCTGATAAGAGGTGCACACATCTACTCAGTGATTATGTAAGATTTCAGATTGTAAACTTTTAAACATTGTATTTTAATAAAATAACAAATGTAGATGATTGTGCAGTGTTGTTAAACGTCTCCTAGTCCGTCCGTCCGTCCCCCCCCCCCCCTTTAGCTCTCAGTTCCTTTGTGTCCTCTCTAATCTCTATTCTTTCATACAGTTAATCCCCTTTAAAGAAGCCTCATTACTATTTGGTACGAAGCATTTAATGTTCACATTAAAACTCCATTATTGAAAACTACAGAGGAACTAATCTATGTGTCTGAACATGAAGGTGAAGAGAATTAAAGTCAGATTTGAAGCTGATAACTACGAGGAGTCCTAGACAACCATTCCCTCATCCAGTGCTTAGACATATTGATTTTGCATCAACTGTATAATAACACAATCAATAACATAAACTCTGCGTTACCAGTTTCCCATCTTTCTAATTTACTTTCCAGAGCTCCAGAGCAATAGCGTCCAATCAGTGTTCTCTTTGTGCCATATTTGTGGCCTTGGAATCAATTAAACATTAAAGTGAATGGAGGCTGTGTGCTGTTGAAAGCTCCCATAGGGGCTGCTTATCCTTCACAGCTGATGGAGCTCTGACTCCCCCCCTCCTGATTCTGGTGTGACCTCCTCTTCTATTGTTCACTTCTTATCTCCTCTTTTTAATTTCAAGAACATTAGGGACATGAATAACTGAGGCAAACACACAGGTGGATAACATAAAGACAGAAAGAGCACATTTCCAGTAATAGTCTGAATCAACTGAACCCAGATCAGTGCTTATGGATGACTTACATGTTGGAGGAATACTAGAGATGCAGTACTGCGATTACTCTGACAGTCAGTAATACACTGTATCCTCCCATCTCACTCTTTCATTGGTTCAGTCTTCTTCTGAGAGAAAACCTGTTCTGTTTCGCTTGATACTGACAGGAGATCAGATCAAAACTCTGAGCAGAGGAAATTATACAAATAGCATCTGCAAGCTTGATCTGTGTCTCCTCTAACAGACAGCAGACAAACAGAATGAAGCAGTTTAGTCGGAGTGATATTTGGTATTTTGAGACATTTGATGTGCTGTTGAATCACTCAAATCATTTGAAGTACTGTACTGTGTTTAGGCATGTATGCATTGCATTGTATGCTTTACTGTTACAGGCTTCACACGGTATACATCTTTAGAACAGGCAGATAGATATTCTGTCTTTAAACAAGGTCTAATGGGAGTGGGATGTTGGCTCATGCAGATGGCTGCACACCACGATGAACAAAATTTTGAAAATAAAATGTGATTCCAGGAATCCTCAAACCAGGAAATGGCTCTGTGGTGAAGTGGACCATTATAATGGAAATTCTGCGTAATAACACTTACTATTCATATTGGTTTTCACTTCTAAATAAATGGGTTACATAACTGGGTCAACCTGCATCTGGTTGAAATCAGTTGGAGGATTGTTTTGTTATGCCCATATTAGATGCATTTTTTGAAACAGTTTTTTGCAGCATCCCTTAATCACTAACGGTGAAGCTGGTTGATGAAATGCCTTTGAAACTGATAAGAAACGGTTGTTAAAATAAGAACATTTGATGATGGCTAACAAACCGTGTCTCTCTCCTGCATGCAGATGAATGTTCAGCATGCAAGTCACAAGGGTTGGGTGTTTCCATTTTCTGTTTCCTTTAAACCTTCCCAATTTTACAGAGGCGCTTTACAAGAAGCCGGCTGTAATTCACTGAGCCTTTTCACAAATGTTTAGGGGGAGGGACCCTCGAGGGACTGCTGACGAGCAATGGTCACATAGCCAATAAAGCCAGTGTGTTTGACACCAGTAACAGGAGTTCTAGAATGGGCACCTGTGTTTCCCCCTCGTCATGCTTGTAAGGTTTCATTATTTCTTACTGGAATACTGACTGTAACAGAGACATAGCCTTTTTTTAATTAGTTTTTGTTATATTGCTTTAAAGCGAATAACCAATGCTCTTATCTTCACACAACAGCATCGGGGCTTATAGAGTGTCTCATGGTGTCATATTACTTATACTAGTTTGTTCACATGCTCTGAAATATTCCAGACATACTCACATTGTTCTAATAATATAATAGTGCACTTTGTAATACAGTAAAAATGATTTGACTAGAATGAGGTCTTAATGAAGCAATAACAGAGAACTGTGATAATGACTGCTTGTGTACACTCTGATGTCGTTAACATAGATGTAATTAACTTGATAAATATTGTCTGCTTAAAAAACATCAAACTGAATATAGAAAGTATGATTTCCACTTTGATGAGAATCTCTTATAGTGCAGTAATTGCTTTAGAATCCACTATGTCTCATAGTCTACTTAAATATTAATGCACACACATTATATTCAAAGGCAACATGTGTTTTCATTGTTTATTCAGATAAATTAAATATTGGGTGGATATTTTTCTCAACGCAGATTTGCAAAAGCAAGGCAAGTTTGTTTGTAAAGCAATTCAAGGGCTTTACATTAAACATAAAACGCATTTAGTAAATATATTAAAAACACGAGGCAGTGCAAAAACATAATATACAAATACAAAGCATTTAAAAATTAAAAATAGATGATAATAAAAAAAAACTGAAATACAATAAGACAAATCAAACAGTAAATTAAAGTGCAGCTGCAGACTGTGGACTGAGATTTGGAGTGTTCTGGGAATTAGTTCCATATATGAGATGTATGATGAGATATGTGATCAATAAAAAACTTAATTCTGCTTCTCTGTGTTAAGTTCTGACTCTGGAGACAGTAGGCAGACTTCTGGATGGTTTATATTGAAGCAGCTGAGAAGAAATATATTTTGGCCCTAAACCAGTATTTTAAGATCAATTATTTGACAAACAGTGCAAAGATCTGAGAACTGGAGGGCCACAACATGTATTACGAAAGCAGACCTTAAGGGAGCCTGAGTCTGAGATCCATAGATTTCTGTTATGGTCTGTTCAAGCAGGCACAAATTACATTTTAAATCGCATAACTGGTCAAGCAAACGTGGGGGTTTTATTCAAACATCCAAGCCACATTTCTTTATAGGCCCTCGTTCTATCACAGGGTAAAGACATGATGCCATGTTAGAAAGACGGATTGTAGGATTACAATAGTATCTGAAATGTCAACTTCTTGGAAAGGAAAAGGGGAAACGGAGAGAGAGAGAGAGTGCGCATTATAGAAGTAGAGGTATAAATAGAAGTGTCTTTATGTCCACCATGATCCTTTATCGCTACTGACCATGATGATGGTGTTTGATTATGATGTTACTATGGCTCAATGGTCCGTGTAAAGCTGTAATGCAGTTAGAAAATGGAAAGGAAATTGACTTTTTCTCCGTAATATCCCTCCTGAGCTATTTCACCCTCCTTACAAATATCACTGTTTGTGAATACTCTGAGTCTGGAACAAGGATGAATGTTGTAATGAGGTGGCTGGCAGTTGTGTGTGTCTCACATTCACTAAAAGGAGATTTAAACCAGTAAATATTGTATATTTTCATGAACTAAAATGTTCCATTCATATGAATTATACTAGAATTTACTCACACATGGCATTGTTTGAAATGTTAGTGTGTGCATGTGTATGTAAATGAGTGTATTGCTGTGAATTGAAAGCTTAAGTAAGATCTGCTCCTGAGTTGGCAGTTGTATGTATTTAGACATGACAGCTGAAATGAGATTTACATAAGACATCAAAGCCAACTAGCAGCTAATGTTTTGAGAGCAGAACTAATTTAGAGACATAAAACAGTTTTCTAGCTGTGTGAAGCTTCCACACTATGAACTAAACACAACAGAGCAATCCACCGTGCAATTGTGTCCTGATTGAATTAATACATTTGTGCATGCATGTATCATTGTTATGATTATAATGTGGATTGTGCCAATATTAAGGAACGTCAAGGTGTATTAGAATGTCACATGGTTTTCCTTGACTATAGCAGTTTTATTTAAATGTATTGTAAAAACAACATGCTGATGAGATTATTAAGAAGTTCTGCACTTAAAAAAAGTTTTTCTGCACGTCTGACATTTCAAGGAAATACAAACTTTCAGCATTCACAAAAACCCAGACACTTTAGTGAGATTAACTTGTTTCATTATCAGCTCGGGCATTTGCTGAGTGCTTCATTTGTCATCATTGAGTTTAGGCTGTTTACCATGTTTCCGTTGTAATCTTCCACGAGCTTCATTTTCAACCTTAAAATAGCAGAACGCAACACATTGATGTGATATGATAGATGAGGTTTGATGAATTACCATTGGTGGTGTTAGTTTGTCTTTGTCTCTGCAGCCGTTTCTGTTTGTCGATCCAATAACAGCTCTGGGATCAGTTCATCAGACTCATCATTAGTTGTTGTCTTCTAGACTTTTCTTTTGTCTCACACTGAGTTACAAGGTTACAGTAACATGTTCCTCCAGTTATCGATCACTCAGTCCACTGATTGTAGAGCTGCAGACAACAAAGGAGGTCAAAGAGAGGAGAAGAGGAGGACACACTGTCAGTCAGGGTTCGTCTACTATTGAATGTGTCAACTGGATTCAGGACCAGACTGGTCGTCTCGTGAATTAAGACATCATTTGAACAAAGCTGTGTTGGAAACTACAGAACATTATTAATAATCTTAATATTTGATATGTTATATTTATATATTTATGTCCTTAGAATTGATTGACATTTCAAAGGAACAATTGTTCACATAGAAGAATGTTGGTTCCTCAGCGGTTCTTTGATGTGCTGTATAGCACCGCTGGCCCACAAAGAACTGTTTAAGCCTCTGTTTGGTTCTTTAGAGGTTCTCTACTGGAGTTTAGTTATCTCAGGGAAGGATACAAACACTGCATTAAAATAGCCTACAAGTATTTCCAGAGGATAACACATTAAAGAAGCAGCACTCAACCTTTGTGCCCCGATGTTCAAAGAAATAGCCCAGTGCCTCCACATGGTAACATGTTAGCACAGCTTATTCCATGCTAAATCACAAAAGCAACTTTTAGTAGCAAAAATCCTTCTTTATTTCCTTTTTCACATTCAGAATGTGAAAATCATCTGAGTGGAAGTTCAGAACATAGGAAACTCTTTTTTTTGTAAAGTATAATATCATGCGCAATACAATAAAGTTGTAATTCTAATTTAACATCTATTTAATTCCATGGGTATGTTTTAAGTTAGAGACATCATGACTCGGTTTGTTTTGCCTGTGTAACAATCACAAGTGAGTAAGGAGTAATGATCGTTTTGCTCTTGAGATGGTTAATGTACTGTAGACTGTGTGATGACAGCGCCCCACATGAAGAATCTTAACTCTTTAACATGAGCGTCCTGTAAGACAGAATCAAGACATATACTTTTAAATATCTGCATTACAGAAGTGTGTTCCAATCTATTCTCCAGACTCTCTGTTTTAGTCTCTGCCTTGCTTCCCACTTGTCTTCAAGCATCACGCGGTTCAAACTGTACCCGTATGACTGAACGCTCTTCACCTCAGTTAGACTGAACTCCACTGCTATGATTTTTTTAACCTTTTACTCTTGACACCACTTAAAACCTCAATTGCTGTTTATTTTCGGTGTTTTGGCTTTAAGGTGACTCAGTTCATGTCTGCTGTTTGGTTGCTAATATTTGTGTTTTTTCTCTCTGCTTTCTCCGTATGCTGTTTCCTGACCGTCTCTTTCCTGAACCTTCATCTGTGGATCCTGAAATGCAGGTAAAACTCAAGCAGTTCTTATGTAAATGACATATGAGGCTGGATTTGTGTTTTAGGGTCTACTTGTGAGTGTGTGTATGTGTGTGTGCTGTGTATAACTGACCAGGCTGCTACTTGCTATTGCAAAGTAGGCCCCGCTGCTCTCCACAGGATTGTTTGCTTGGTGCTGTTTTGAAGGTTGGACTTTGAATTAAAAATGTTGTATCCTGTTGCTGAATCCTTCCAGTTCTTCCTGCTTCCCCCTACGTTGGACTGTCGTGAGTTTGACAGTTGCTGCTTGTTTGTGTTGTTTCACCCCTTGCAGGGATAGCCATATGGTTACTTTGTGTTTGTGCGATGAATTGTATTTGTCAGGTTCAGCTGCCTTGGTGGCAGAACGGCTCACAGCCTAAACCCAAAGATCACAATAACGGCTGCACAACCACACCTTGTTTGTAGAATGCTAAAAAGGTGTGTGTGTGTGTGTGTGTGTGTGTGTGTGTGTGTGTGTGTGTGTGTGTGTGTGTGTGTGTGTGTGTGTGTTTCCTGCTGTAGGTGGTCTAAAGTCAAAGGTGATGCACGCAGCAGTGCTGTAGCAGGTTGTCAGTAGTTGTGAGAGGAGGTCAGATGTGCCCCCACTGTGACTTCTTAAACTGTTGGTCAAGAAACCTGTTTAAAACATTTTAGCTCATGCATAAAAAAGCTGGTGTATAAATGCAGAGCAGTCTGTAGTGGGAGAGTTATCTCATATAAAAAGACATTGCATGTTTCTGTGAGGCTCATGTTGATAGTTAACCCAGCCTCACTATGAGATACTGCTGTTTGATGATCCATTTATATCAGATAGATAGATAGATAGTCTCACAATGATTTCCTCACAAACAGAATCTGTGTTATGGCACAGTTCATCCACACACCTCAGATTTATCCTAGAATCCACCAACCCTATGGTTGCACGCATGTGACATGTGAACCGAGGATGCTGTAGCTTCACATTTCTATGTTTGCAGTTATCCTGAATGCATTACTTTAACTTTTCCCTGGAGTATTTTTACTTAATAATAATAATAATAATAATAATAATAATAATAATAATAATAATAATAATAATAATAATAATAATAATACATTGTATTTATAAAGCGCCTTTCAAAGCTAAAAGCAATCTCAAGGCGCTGTTTGTCTATTGTCTGCGTCGTCTGTGTGTCTCATGATGGATACCTTGTCTTTTTACTGCAAACCAAATATACCTATAGGTAGAAACAAAAACACCTGAACCTAAGAAGTGTTATCACATACAGCAGCGTCAGCACATTACCCACAACTCGATGGTCTAATCCTGCATGCCCACATAACACGTTATGCTGATCCTTAAAGAGGATGCTGTAGACAGTTACACACAGATACACTATTCCTCATGTTGTAATAAATGTCCTGCATGGTTTGAGAGTTGAGATGATGGCAGTGTTTGACAGTGCAAGATAAAGCGTAGAAGTTACATATCACAAACACAGTTGGACATGGCTGACATGGCCAACATGGTCGGTGGTCTTAATCTGGAGGGAGGAATTGGTCTGACGGGTGGTCTGAATGTGGAAGTGAACAAGCTAACAAGTCTGCAGAGACTCAACAGGAGAATCCTCAGGAGAACAGCTGAAGTTTCTGCTGTTACGTTCAAGCAGTTCAGGAAATTCAGCTGAATCCAGCAGCTGGATGCTGAAGAGAGAAACACGAGACTGGCCCTGTGTGTAGGTGGAGGGAAACATTATACCACTTTGACTTATCTCATCTTTGCAAAGATGTTATAAAAAAACGGCTGAAAAACGGAATGAGGGATCAGTTTGTCAGTTTACTCACAAACAGGAAGGTTCCATTTATTTTCTATTGAATCTTCAGTGATTCAAAGCTGACACATCCACATTCAGAGCACACATGGCATGAGTGACCCAGTGCAGTTCATTGACAGGTGCATTCAATAACTAATATATGTCATTTGTCAAATGTCAAATCTTCTCAGGAGAAGTTAGCAGTTTTAATTTAACCCATTCCAGGAGCCTGATATGTTTGGTAGACCAGAGATGCTGTACTCTGTGGCATTAAAAACAGTCATATCAGATGTTTGCACTGCAGCATCAGAAAATGCTATGGCAGCTTTATTGTTAACTTAAAACCTGACAAGACAAACCAAATGCTTCTAAGTCTGTCGGGAACATGGGTGTCAGAAAGTGAGTTGTTTGACCCATGCCTTTCTGTGTTTAAGGATACTGGATCCTCTTGTCATGCTCGTTCCAGATGAAAGTGTTTCACTATGGAAATGTTTGTATATGTACTTCAGAGTAGTATCAGCAGCACCTCCATAATTATATTGTTTTCATTTTCAAAAGAGCAAAAGTTCTCAAAAATAATAAGTCATAATAATGTTATGATCAAAGAATAGCCTAAGAATACAGCGCTATGCATTTGGCAGGGTTTAGTGAAACAAGTATTGCGGTTGAATACCCAGCCCTGCCTTTGTCATTGGGACGTGTCAGGATAAATCCTCAATCTGTTTGGGAGTAAGACACACATAGCCAGGGTTTAACAAAAACACAAAATAAGTATTGCAACATCAACAACTAGCAAATAAATGTACATGATCCTTTTGCTGACTAAATATTATATCTATAGATTCAGGAGCCCAGGAATGGTATTTTATATAACAATGTATTCTTACATTTGTATTAAATACCAGTAATTATGTTGAAGATGGTATTTAAAGTCATCGTGACGTTAAATATTAGCAATAACTTGTCTGCATGAGAGACATCATGTGACATAGAAAGTGAGACAAGGTGAACCAGGAGTGGAAGAGATGTAGTCCTCTATCCTCCGTGCCAAAGCCGTTGAAATCTGTCAGCTGCATAAATAATGGTGGTATGACAGTTTAATAAAGTTAAAAGGTTTATGCTGTGGAGCTTCAGATCTACACTTTAGGCTGTCATGGTTGGACATCTATCAGAGCTATACGAGACAGAAAGAAGTAGGAGGAGGAAGAGAATGGTATATTCTATGAGAGATTCACACTATTTTTACCCTTGAAACATGATCAGTGTGTCAGACTTCTTCAAAAGTGGCAGAGAAACGTTTACTCGCACACAAAGAGTGCACACAAAGAGTGCACACAAAGAGTGCACACAAAGAGCTCCATCTATCCACACAAGACTTAATTACTACTGCAGTACTTCAAATGCTTTATGTGCAAATGACTTCACACATCTGCCTCATCTAATAGCCCCCCAACAGTATCGATGGTTTTCTTTTTACAGATTACACACATTTACTGTTTCCTTTTAGATTTTTTATTTTATTAAAATACAAATGTTTCCATACTTGACAAATTATATGTATTGTTTAATAACTATTAAGAATTGCATGGCATTGAAGAGTGAAATTAATATTAATGAGCATTAATGGACCCGACACTTGAGCCAGCTCCATCTACTAAGTGAAGACCATGAGGAAACGTATAAGTGTGTCTTTGATCTTAGATGCAATTCATCATACACAATATGCTTACTTAATCCATCATAGCCAATATGTTAATTTTTCTGAATCACTTTATTTTTTTAATTTGAATTTCTCTACTGTATTAATTGCATTACAAATCACATTACATTGAATTTATTAACTGAATTAGTGAAACTGAATGTAATAAAATGAAAATATCCAAAACATTTTCAGAGCAACTGATAAAAATGATGAATAATATTATATTCAGTTTCAATATAATGCAGTTCAAAAGTTCAACTTTATATCACAGGATTCAAATTCAGTTTTTTTATGCAATTATTCAAATTGAGCAATTTAAATATAAATGATTCAAATTCAGTTTCCAGTGACACATACTTCTGGCCATACAGGCCCGGTGTCCCGCTGTGTTTTTCCACACTCTTCTAGCTTCTTGACTGTCCCAACATAGTGACCTCTCGCTCCAAGCACAATTAAAATATCACTTTAAACCTATTATATTCAATTACTGACCTTTAATTATAGAATAGTTATAAATAGCGCCAGCAACCGCCACTTTTATTATGTCATGCATTATTCCAGAATTATAGTCATTTCTAAATTAGGCAGTACCACTAAAGCCCCACTCTGTCTGCTGCCAGCAGGTGACATTTGACCTAAATGATCCATCACAAGGGATCACACTCTAAATATGCCACCCATGTAGTCGTGCGTAGTTATCTGCGGATGGTGGATTGGCTCTTGATAATCCCATTTTAAGTTAATTTCTTCTGTATGGGTTGACGAGATAACCCCTTTAAATATGGCACATAAGAATTGGGATTGAGCGGAGTGTCCAAGTACAACAAGAACAACATAGCCATAAATCAAATGCTCTCAGATAATCAGCAAGGGGTCTGCTCTAATGCTGCCACTGGGGTGGATTCTCTAGAAATAGACATGGATGCTCCTCAGATCAGCAGAAGAAACTAGAGCTCCGAGGGTAATTAGCCCCTGAGTGCCACTGCCACAGACTCTCAAATGTACTGTGTATGATATGGTTCTGCTGGTCCCAGCGTCGAGAGGGAAGATTTATGTTGGCAATTTTGTTTCATTCTGTAATCTATTTTAATAATTGATGCATAATTAATTAGTCCACCATCAGTTCACCCATAACAAAAGAAAGAATTGTAATTTATCTGCAAAACAATACTGCATAGTTCCATACATGATGTGCCACATGCAATACATACTGAAACACAAAGCTCAACACTGGAGTGGCAGATCAGTTATAACCAACAGATATACATCTGATGTCATAAATACATTACCTCAGTCCTAACTTGCAATATGGAATATAGAGTTATGCATGTGTGCATATGATGGTGAGAGAAAGAGAGATAGAGCATTGTTGCACCTGTTTGAGTGGAACAACTGAAATGGATTGCTTTGCCAAATTAATTGCATAGTTATGTTATAAATATCTGAGCATAAACACACCAAATTCAAATTCAATATTATAAAAGTTTACAAAAACTTAAATGAAAAAACTTTTGAAGATCTACATATGATTGTTCAGGATGGAGACGGTCAGGTAACAGCAATAATAAATAGGAAAAGACAAATAATTAGAAAACAAACAATGCACTTGAATTGAATCATCTTAAACCCAGCACAAGAAAACAGAATTGAGGTTGACGTAGGAATCAAAGACCAACACAGAGACTCTGTAATGTGGAATGAAATG